>NC_143160.1:22282369-22441119 GCF_041381405.1 Jatropha curcas | reverse complement strand
TAAATAATTAGAAGCTTCGATTTACTCTATAAATTGATTTATAAACTGAATTCCTATATAGAATTGGTTAGGTTATTGCTTTCATTATAAAATTTTTTATGAAGAGTCAAGGATTCGTTAGATTGATAGTAGCCAGTTAGCCATATGGTTGATTTTTATCATTTTAACTGAACTATAAACTGAAATCGTAACTATATGAATCAATTATTTAGTTTATAGCAGGTTTTGGTGAAAGAAATTATAAACTTTGGATGACAGCGACCATTTCAGCTTTTCCCTTGAACTATTGCTTTGATATGAATGTTATGATGTTGTAAATTTATGTTTTGATGGAAAATTTATGAAGCCTTAGTTGGTTTATGTTTAAAAGTGAATTAAGTTACTTAGTAGATATATATATTGAACTTTTATTTAGATTAGCATTGGTTTTTAGTGACTAGTTTAGAATTTTAACAAATGCATAAATATATGTGGTTTCAACCATAAGCAAGGATGATGAAGTAAAGGCCTGATGAGGAGTTTTACAATGATTAGAGGCTAAGTAACTATCAAATGAGATTAGCTGAATTTAACTTATCAATACAAGTTTTGTTTGTAATTGTTCATTTATTGGGTAATTAGTTAGAGAATAATTAATAATATCAATGGAACTTGCTCGGAGGTTATTATAATTTGTAAATTAATTGGTGGATGTTAAATATGGTTGTTTTGAAAAGAGGATGAGAATTAAGTTGTTTGATTGCCCGATGGATAGGCTGCGTGAATTTGATTAATGAATGTTAGATATTTAATATTATCTAATAGATAGAAAGTCCTATTTTTAGGGGAGATTTTGCCGAAATTTCAGTAGAATCTTGAATAATCATACCTAATAAATAGGTTGTTAGATTTATTTAGAATGATTTTTTATTCTTATTTGGAGGAGTCCTTTATTTAATTCTTCTCTCCTTTCAATTCTACTTCATATAGATTATTCAAGATCGTCTTCTGCTTTTGCAAAATAGAACTACGATTAGAGTATTCCTTTTCTTATTGCTGCGAGTTATAATAAGTATTATATTGTCATTTGCATCGTGCATACATAATTATTACTTATTTATTTATTTATTTAGTTTATAGTGTAAATATTCATTATTTTATACTTGATTTATATATGTGTATATTTGAACATTTGCATAATAATGTTTGTTTATTTAAAGTGCTTGCATTTAAATGCAATGCTTGATTAGATGTGTTGTGATGATGATATGTCTTGTTTGCGTGGAATTGGGATGAAAATGGGTCACCATTGGGTTTGTGAGGGCGGTCTACGATACCGTCGGCCATGTATGGGGAGATTGGGGCCCCCGTGTGCATCTGCTGATATGATTGATATGTAAACCATAAGGTGGCCTCCTGTTTGTAATGGAAAAAAAAAAAAAAGAGAGGATGGAAAAAAAGAAACTCAGAGGGCTGGTCAAGTGAGGATTAGACCGGTCGGCCATGTATGGGGGATTGGCTCCCTAGTGCACACGTTTGAGAGGATGGGCCATGTGTGAGGACGACTCATTGGGGGTTTCGGTGACACCACATATCAATCTCCACTTGTTTGATTATGTGAAGGTGTACTTATCTGTGGGTGCTGATATTGTGCCATATGCTCGACTAGTTGTGTGTTCATTTTAGTATTTTAGGAAGCATTGCGTATGAATGCTTGTGTTATGCCATAATTGTTATACATTATAAAACTCACATTTCTTTTGTTTAACTTTTCCAAGAAGTAAATTTTTCTTTGTCCCAGCTAAAGCTCTGTTTCCTTCATTGCAGGGCTAGAAAAGTAATTCCCTGATTCCAGTAATTGTTTACATTGTGAGCGTTATGTATAAGGAGTTATTTATTGCTATTGTTATTGAATTCCGCAGTTGTAGGTTTATTAAGTCACTTGTTATATATGGATTTTGTATTTGATTTGGGGCCTTTTAAACGGTTTGGATTTTTATCATTATATTGAACCGCCTAGTTGAATATATATCCATTGGGTTTGTCGATTGATAAATAATGTTCCAGGCTTACTACGGGTCTCAGTAGCCTTAAGCTTACCTAGGCCCTAGTGCCGGTCTGACCATGGAAACGGGTCGTGACAAACTAGTTCTCTAATAAAAATGGTAACGTGTCTCAATATGCTTTGACCTCCCTTATTGCATAGGATTTCTTCGCTTTGCAATTGTGGAGTTGTTGTCACAGTATGTCATTGTTGGCGTATCTTGTTTTTGCTTCAAATTAGCTAGTATTCTCCTCAACCAAGTAAGCTGACACACAGCAGATGTCGCAGCTATATACTTAGCTTCAGTGCTTGAAAGTGCAGTACCTTATTGCTTCTTTGACATCCATGAAACAGATCTAGAACTAAAGCAAATGATAAAACCGGATGTGCTTTTTCTGTGATCTACATAACCAACCATATCACTATCAGTAAAGGCAAAAAATTCATTGGGTTTTCCCTTCTCATACTTGATGCCATGATTGATTGTCCCTTGTATATATCTCAGCACTCTCTTGGAGCTCCAAGATGATGCTTACTTGGACTATGCACGAACCTTGATAAGAGATTGACAGTAAACATGATATACAGTCTTGTATGAGTGAGATACATTAGTCCTCCCACCGTGCTTCTAAAATCCTTCTCATTTGCCTTTTCAATTCCATCATCCAATGAGAACTTATCATTTTTTTTAAGTGGAGTCTTGACAACATTGCAATTGGCCATCCCTAACCTCTTCAAGAGATTAGTACCATTTTTTTTTTTTTTTTTGACAAATAAAAATCCCATTTTCATCTTGTGCAACTTCAATCCTCAAAAAATAATTTAACAAACATAAATCAGACATCTCAAAGCTTTTCATTGACTACTTAAAATCTTTCATCATTTTAATTGAGTTTTAACATACAAGGTAGGCTCACTTGCACTCTTTTCAAAAATATTATGTGAAAAATAACCATCAATTTTGCTACACCAAGCTCTTGGAGCTTGTTTGAGCCCGTAGAGTGCTTTATGCAACTTATAAACTTTATGCTCCATTCCCTTTTCTTAAAGCCTTTAGGTTGTTCTACATACACATCTTCAAGCAATTCTCCATTAAGGAAGGCTGATTTAATGTCAAGTTGTTACACTGGCCAACTAAAATGAGCTGCAAGTGCTAAAATCATTCTCACCGTATCAAATCTTGCAACCAGAGCATAAGTTTCTTTTGAAATCAGCACCTGAAATTTGGGCATATCCTTTCACCACCAAATGTACCTTGTTCCTTTGCAAGGATCCATATGGATTGAATTTTGACTAGTATATCCACTTTAAGCTAATTGCTTCTCTAATGGGAGGCAAATCCACCAAACTCCATTTGTTGTTCTTTTCAGTGGCAGCAATCTCTTCTTCCATGCTTTCACCCATTCTTCTTTTCTATTTTCATCTTCAAAACAAGTGGGTTCTATTGCAAAATAAGCGAATTCACATGAAGTTTAAACATCAAACAAACTTCGTACCTTCCTTGATGGTGAATCTATAGTAGATTCTATTGTAGGAGAATCAAGCACAAAAGAGATGGTTGTTCCTGGGTTAGATTCAAATTCCAATAGTGTGGAAGCTGGGGCTCCTCCATTTTCTTCAAAATTCCAACCTTTTTCTTCATTAATGATTTTTTTCAGTGATAGAATTGAATAACCTGTAACTTTTGTCTCCTCATTATATCCAACAAAGATGCACTTGCTGCTCTTTTCATCTAACTTCTTCTGCAATTCTGATGGAACCAAGGCATACACAATAGAACCAAAAATCCTTAAGTGACTTACATTTGGTTTCTTTCCTTTCCAGGCATCATATGGAGTGTTTTCTTTGATAGCTTTTGTTTGAAAGTGATTAAGCACATACATAGCTGTTGCTACAGCTTCAACCCAAAATGTTATAGTTAGGCCCTTATCTTTTAACATACTCTTGGCAGCCTCAATAATAGTTATGCTCTTTTGCTCCGCGACGCCATTTTGTTGTAGCATATAACTTACTGTAAGCTGTCTTTGTATGACATTACTTCTGCAAAATAAGTTGAACTCTTGGGATGTGAACTCACCTCCACGGTAAGTACGTACATGCTTAACTGAATGATCAGATTGCTTCTCTACAAGTGCCTTAAATTGCTTGAAAACTTCAAATGCCTCAGATTTCTCCTTCAAAAAAATACACCAAAGTCATCCTTGAAAAATCATCAATAAAAAAGAGAATGTACTTACTCTCATTTAAAGGAGGAGTTTACATAGGCCCACAAATGTCTGCATGTACCAGCAATAAAGGATTAGTGGCTCTCTAAGCAACGTCTTCAGGAAACTTGTTTCGGTGTTGCTTCCCCAAAATACATGCTTCACAAGTTCCCTTGTTTAGTTACATCATTGAAACACACCATGTTCTCTTTATGCAACAACTGCTACCCGGATAAATTGAAATGGCCATATCTTCTATGCCATAGCATAGAATCTTTAGTTGAAACTTGGAAAGCATTCAGGTTAATTTGTGAAAAAATGATAGGAAACATCTTGTTTGCTATCATGTTTGATATATAAATCAAAATCATGCTTCTCCTCTTAAAAAACATGCATTCATTATTGTCAAACACAGCATAGTACCCTTTTTTAAGGAGCTAACCAAAACTTAATAGATTTTGAGCCAATCTAAGAACATACATAACATCATGAATATGTTTCTTACCAAATTGAGAATTGACAACAATAACACCTAAGCCACACACCTGTGGTTTGTCATTATTTCCTATTGTAACTTGTGTCTTAATCATCTCATCAAGTTTCACAAACTATTCTTTTTTTCTAGTCATGTGATTGCTGCACCCACTATGTAAATACCATGCATCTTCACATACACCAACATAAAGCAGGCAAGCATGCAACAAATAAATTATCATCAAGTGCTTTCGGTTCTTCAACGTAATTTACTTGCCCTTTTGATTCACAATCCCCAACAATATGGCCATAATTTTTGCATTTGTAACATTGAATGACAGATTTATTTTAATTAGATTTGTTCTTGTACCAGCAATCCTTATCTACATGATTTGTTCGACCATAATGAGAACAAGCTGAAGAGTTTGCATTATTACCTCCATTATAGTTTTCGCCCAAATCCCCCCGGAAGATCCGAAAACATCATTTTATTTTTTTGAATTTGGAAATGTGGTTTTCTTATTTAAATAAATGGTGACAAAAAACCTTTTAGGAATGCGATGTCGATAAATCGGTCTTATAAAATATTTGAGTCGCCACCCATTATTTCGGCAATGGGACCGTTTTCAATTTTATTTTATAAAAGTGACTTCATTTAACCCAATTTTATTTAAGGCCAATTATTTGAAAAACTGGTCAGGCGCATCATGTGCGATTCTAGGCAAGAGAATTGGGTACGTCGGCCCATTGGAAGCCGACGCGCGGAAAATCGGCCTCTTTTAACCTACAATTTCTAATTTGTTTTAATTTATAAAAGCCAATTTATTTTATTAAATCCAACCCGAATAAAGCGAACCGAGTTCCTATGTGGAAAATTATTTAATCTTCCCAAATAGATCCATTCATTGCATTCATAATCATTGAGTCCACATCCATCATTTAACCCATAGCAAAAATAATTAAAAGACCCGCTCTTGCCTTATGGTTAAAGGTGGGCCACAAACCGAATTTGTAATATATTCTACTTAATTAAAATATAATAAACCCCAAAATCCTATAAACGTGCATAATAAAATACTAAACTATTTGATATGATTAAATTATAATCTGCCCATTATTGGTTATTTCTTGAGTTAAAAAATAAAACTTTTATTTAATTGCATGAAATTAGATAAAAAAAATGAAACTATTCTAGAACCCTAGAACAGTTGCGTCACGCAGCTGTTCTATAAAGAACAGTTGCGTGACGGAACTCCTAGCTGCGTGACGCATCTGTTCGTGACTTTATCAAAATTTTCAGATTCATCAATCATTTATTTAAAACATAATATTAAATAACAAAACATAAACGAAATAAACTTATTGATCACGAACAGTTCCATCACGTAGGTGGTCCGGACAAAGTCAACTTCTTTTGGACATGAACAGTTCCATCACGCAGGTAGTAGCTGCATGATGCAGCTGCTCTGGTCCGTAACTACCATTCAAACTACTCTTTTTTACGTTTTCTTTTTATCTACACTTGTTTAATATTACTCAGAAACACTCAACAATGGGCAGAATACTAATTAATCAATATCTAACCACCCAAACCCCAATAAAATGGGTATTTAACAAATAAATAACTAAGAAAGTAATAAAAAAGGTTTAGATGATTACCTAACCCTCAGATTTGAGGATTGCACGAGGTTTGAATGTCTTAGGAATGTTGTTTCAGGATCACAGAAAGCCTTTTGCAAAGTTTTAACCAAAAAACTCTTTTTCTTTTTCTTTTCTCTCTTTTCTCTTTTGTTTTTGTGGTTTTGTTTTCAACCTATTTGATCTCTAATGCTTCGTTTTTCTTCAAGATAACTCAAAAGAGTTCTTGTAGAAAACCTAGCCGCAAATGTTTTCTTAAAGAATCGTTCTCTGGTTTTTCAAAAGTCCAAAGTCCCGTTTTAGATATAAAAATGTTGTATTTATATGGGTAGAGCAACAGAACAGAGCTGCATCACGCAACTAACAGTTGCGTGACGGAGCCGCGAGCTGCGTGACGCAGCTCACTTTTCGTACAATTGCCGCGTATCAACACAAAAAGTGAAAACTGTTACACGGGCTTGTCCAAGTGATGTCATCCTGGTTAGAGTTGCGTGACGCAACTACTAGTGCCGTCACACAACTTATAGCTGCATGACACAACCCTAGCGCAGGTCAGACTCCTTGAACCGGTTTGAATCAATTTTTGGTTTAAAGGCTTCTGGTTGACCCTGATTCCTCATTCTGCATCCTTATATCCTCATCGGGTTAGGCGGGGGCATAAAAACACGCGTCAACAGTTTGCCCCCACTTTATCATTAATTGTATAAACGATTAATGTTAAAGTGGTCCATTGACGCGCCTTCAATCTGGCAATCATCCTCAAAGCTCGATTTGATCGGCTTGGAAAGATGTTGAGTTGACTTGATCATCTGGCCACCTACTCAGCTCGGTTTGATCGACTTTCATCGACTCTAGTCGGATCGGTAACAACTTCCATAATTCGGTCTTGATTAGAAATAAAAATACCTTCGAGGCTCGGTTTGATCGGCTTGAAAGGTTTTAATTGCCCTGGTCAACTTCGCAATTCACCATCATTGACCGGGAAGGGAGTTCAAACAACTTCGTAATACACCATCACTGTTTGGAGGTTGAAATTGTACTGATCAGCTTCGCAATACACCATCACTAATCAGTAAGAGAATTGACTCGATCAGCTTCGCAATGCACCATCACTAATCAAGAAAATGATCCAAACAGCTTCGTAAGACACCATCACTGCTTGGTGGGACCTATCGGCTTCGAGAAAAAATACCGGTTGGCCTGAAAAATTGTTCAAGAAAAAGAGCAATATTTGTGTACAAACAGACCTTGCTTTTTGTTAGAAAAGTGTTGGGACATTAGACGTCCCCATGCATTAATCATAAATTAAAAGATTTGCATCAGGGCAAAAGATTATATTTTTGCCCTCAGTCCGAAATTCCGACCTAGGACAAAAAATATTAGCTTTTTAGGAATATCTTTCAATGTTTATTGTCAAAATTTGGTTAATTAATTTTGCAAAAATTTAGCAAAAATTTAGGCCAAAAAAAAAAAAAATTTAAGCCTGAAATTTCCAGGTATACCTTTCCTGATGCAGTGGTTGCAAGAAAACTTACCTGAGGGTAATCTGGGCAATTTGATGCTCCTACCCCCTGTGCGGTGAGTAGACGAAATTGCTGAAGTTTATGAACCGTATACCGATGTCAAATTGCTTGAACGGGTCATTACAGGCTTTAAATGGGCCGTGCGGGCCTTGTGGGCTTGAGAAGGTTAATGGGCCCATCCCTCTTTTGGGCTCAGAGAGGTGGGCTTGGGCCCAGCGCTGACTTATAAGTAAGTTTCTTCTAACCATTTCATTTTCACTTATCTTAAACCCTTAAGCTAACTGCAAACTCTCTGAACCTTCAACCTACCAAAATGTCTCAACTTCCTGAAATCCCTACTTCCTCCTACACGCCGGAGATGGAAACCTTGAGGGCGATCCCGGATATCCCGACCTTCGAGGGAGAGCCGGTGCCGGTCAGCCGAAATCTGCTGACTTTTGGGACGCGACCATTGCAGCTTCTTCCGTTACTGGGCACCGAATTCCTGGTTCGCTACGAGACCAGCCGGATGCGCGGCTTTCAGACTGAGGTAAGTAATTTTTTTTTTTCAAATTTCTTGCTTTTGATTCGCAATGTGAGTAATTTCGTTGAATTTGTTGTCTGCCTATGCGCCGACAGTTACGCCACGCAGGAAGGAGTTGCGTGACGCAATTGTCCTACGTGAACAGTTGCGTGACGCAGCTCCTTGCGTGGCGCAACTGTCGGCGCACAGGCAGACAACAAATTCAACGAAATTACTCACATGGCGAATCAAAAGCAAGAAATTCAAAAAAAAAAAAATTACTTACCTCAGTCTGAAAGCCGCGCATCCGGCTGGTCTCATAGCGAACCGGGAATTCGGTGCCCGGCAACGGAAGAAGTTGCAGTGGTCGCGTCCCAGAAGTCAGCGGATTCTGGCTGATCGGCATCGGCTCTCCCTCGAAGGTTGAGATATCCGGGATCGCCCCCAAGGTTTCCATCTCTGGCGTGTAGGCTGAAGCAGGGATTTCTGGAAGTTGAGACATTTTGGTAGGTTGAAGGTTCAGAGAGTTTGCAGTTAGCTTAAGGGTCTGAGATAAGTGAAAATGAAATGGTTAGAAGAAACTTACTTATAAGTAAGTGCTGGGCCCAAGCCCACCTCTCTAAGCCCAAAAGAGGGATGGGCCCATTAACCTTCTCAAGCCCACAAGGCCTGCACGGCCCATTTAAAGCCTGTAATGACCCGTTCAAGCAATTTGATGTCGGTATGCGGTTCATAAACTTCAGCAATTTCGTCTACTCACCGCACAGGGGGCAGGAGCATCAAATTGCCCAGATTACCCTCAGGTAAGTTTTCTTGCAACCACTGCATCAGGAAAGGTATACTTCGAAATTTCAGGCTTAAATTTTTTATTTTTTATTATCGAAATCATCATTTCAGACATAGAATCTCTTCATTTGGTCCTGATTGACAATCCGGTTGACAGGCTTCCCTTCCATGGTAATTAATTCAGCGGCACCTTTAGCCAGTAGCTTCTGAATTCTGAATGGTCCATGCCAGTTGGGTTTAAATTTTCCACCAGGATGATTCTGGGCTTCATGATCCAACAATCTGATCAACACCAAATCTCCATTCTTTAAAGCCCTTGGATGTACCCGTTTGTTGTAGAAACGAGCAACCCTTCTCTTTCTCATCTGATCCTGGAATCGAGCATTCAATCTTCTTCCATCTAAAAGTGCTAGATCCTCATACCTTTTCTTGACCCATTCTTCCTCGGTCAGACCAGCTGCCAAAAAAACTCTGAGAGACTTCTTTTCGAGCTCTACCGTAATACTGTCTCCATCCCATATACAAGTTCAAAGGGAGAAGCTCCATTCACTGATTTGAAGGTAGTGCGATGCCCCCAGAGCGCGAAAGAAAGTTTCTCGGCCTAGCTTCTATATCTTTCGCACATCTTAGACAGGATTCTTTTAATCTCCTTATTCGCAGCTTCTACTGCACCATTAGCCTGGGGGCGATAAGGAGAAGAATGGTGATGCTCAACCTTATACCTATAAAGCAACTGACCAACATCTGCTTGAAAATGAGAACCATTATCTGTAACTATGTGATGGGGAACACCATACCGACAGAAAATGTTCTGCTCAATGAATCTAGCCACATGTGTGGCAGTTAAAGTCTTGTAAGATTGAGCCTCGATCCACTTAGAAAAGTAGTCCATTGCAACCAATATATACTGATGACCGTTCGATGCTGCTGGCATGATCTTGCCGATAATATCTATGCCCCATGTTGAAAAAGGCCAAGAGGGAACTATCGGGTGGAGTTCAACGGCAGGTAAATGAATTTTATTATCATGATATTGACAAGCTTTGCAATGACGTACATAATGAACACAGTCACCTTCCATCTGCATCCAAAAATAACCTTGCCTTATGATTTTTCTAGCTAAGCTCATGCCGCTCAAATAGGTACCGCAGACTCTTTCATGAACTTTCTTCATTATTTCTTCTCCTTCCTTTTTACTTACGCATCTTAGCAGCATCCCGTCCCAAGCTCTCCTATAAAGTTCACCATCAGCCAGGATATAATTCAGAGCCATTTTTCTTAAGACTGAACGGTCTTCTGTCGTCGCATCATGAGAAAAAGTTCCGTCTCTTATATACCTCAGAATATCCGTAAACCAGGGTTCTTCCTCCGACTCCACCTGATTCACAAAATGTTCTTCATAGCACGGGATATTAGCTGCAGTAATGATAAATGGATTCTTCAGGGCTTTACTCAAATCCTGTCAAGCTGACGCTAAGTTTGCCAAGGCATCCGGAATTCTGTTATAGGTTCTTCCTATGTGAGTGAAGGTGATCTTATCAAAGAGTGTTGCCTTCTTCAACAAGTACTCAACATAGGGCTTCAATCTCTCTTCTTCTACTTTCCATCTCTCGTTGGCGTGTTCGATTACCAATAACGAGTCTCCTATTACCTCGACTTCCTTAGCACCGAATGTAAGAAGAGCCTCCATTCCCGTGATGCAAGCTTCATACTCGGCCATATTATTAGTGACCGGAAACAACAATCTTTTGCACATGGTCGTGACCTCGCCATTAGGTGCTTCTATAACAATACTAGCTCCGGCTCCATTTCTGTTGGCTGATCCATCAAAGTACAATTTCCAAGCCCCTGCTTCAACACACAGCAAGTGTTAATCTAGAAACTCCAATTCCCATGACTCATCATCTGTAACGGGATTCTCTGCCAGGAATTCTGTCACAACCCGACCTTTGATCATTTTCTTCGTTACAAACTCTGCGTCCACACTAGACATCTGAATTAACCATTTGGACAGCCGTCCTTCAAGAGTAGGCATTCTCTGCAGATACTTCATAGGATCAATTTCGGAAACGAAGGTGACCCTGAAGGAATCAAAGTAAGGCTTCAACTTCTTTATCGACCATACTACTGCCATATACGTTTTCTCCACCAAATTGTACTTCTCCTCGATAGGCAGTAGTTTCTTGCTAATGTAGTAAATGGCCTTTCTACTCCAGCAGCGTCCGGCTGTGCCAACATAGCCCCCACTCCTACATCCTCTATAGAAAAATACAGGATCAGAGGTTCTCCTGGTCTAGGTGAACTCAGCACCGGTGGATTCATCAAATACTTTTTTATATGATCAAAGGCTTTCTGGCAGTTCTCATTCCATTTAACCGGCTGATTCTTCTTAAGTAGCTTGAAGATTGGAGCGCAAGTGATGGATAGCCTGGAAATAAACCTGCTGATGTACTAAATTTTACCCAAGAAGCTTCTCACCTGACATTCTGTTCTTGGCAGTTCCACATCCTGAATGGCTTTTATTTTGTCAGGGTCAACCTCAATCCCATTAGGTCCTACAACAAAACCTAACAACTTCCCTTTTGTTACTCCGAATACGCATTTTTTGGGATTGAGTCTTAAATTGTATTGCTTAACCCGTGCAAAGAACTTTTCTAACATCTCCGCGTGCTCTTCCTGTGTTCTTGTCATGATCACCATATCATCTACATATACTTCCAACCCTTTATGGATCATATCATGAAATAATGTTGTAGCCATTCTCTGATATGTTGCCCCGGCGTTCTTCAGTCCAAATGGCATCACTCTATAGCATAAAGTTCCAAAGTCCGTCGTGAAGGCAGTCTTGTGCTTGTCAACTAAGGCCATCAGTATTTGGTTGTATCCGGAGAATCCGTCCATGATAGAATAACATCCCATTCTGGCGGCGCTGTCAGTCAAAACATCTATGTGTGGAAGTGGAAAGTCATTCTTAGGTGAGGCTTTGTTTAGGTCCCTGTAGTCAACACAAACCCTTATCCTCCCGTCTTTCTTCAGCACAGGGATGATATTAGCCAACCATTCCGGATAGTGCACTACTTCCAAGAATCCTTCATCCAACTGCTTCTGGACCTCGGCCTTGATCTTATCCTGCCATTCTGGTCTGACCCGTCTCCTCTTCTGCTTCACTGGCTTAATACTTGGGTCAATAAGAATGAAGTGTTCTGCGATTGATCTGTCAATTCCTGGCATGTGGGCATAGCTCCAGGCAAATACCTCTGAATTTCTTTTAAGACATTCTTGAAGATCCTGTCTAAGTTCAGGTTTAAAGTCCAATCTGATTTCGATTATTTTAGGATCTTCAGTGGTGCTTAAGTTAAATGTAAAATGATGCAATGCATTTATGTCAAATATGCGCGTGGTATAATCAATGCCATGAACGTGACAATCAGGAAAACAAGAAAATAAATAGTCAAAGTTCACTTCCATTGATTGAAATAATAAAGGGAAACCATCCAAATTGTTCTCAAAACAAACATCAGAAAAACAAAAGACAGGATTAATAGCCTGCTCGATACATTTATTACAACTAGCCTTTATTGCTTAGATTACTTCATCTGAATCTCGTGTTTCCTCTCCTTTCGGGGTAGCTTTTGTTTTCTCCTCTTCAAGCTTTGCCATCTTCATCACCTTCCCCTCTGCTTCTTCGGCCTCTTCGGCTGCTAGCACTGACTGGAGGATGCTTGCCTTAGCTTTCTGTTCTTGCACCATTTTGGAAGCTTCATCCCCAATCCCCAAGAAATCTTCAAACTCAGATATCTTCTTTGACTACTCAGTGTCACTGCCCACTTGAACCACACCCACCATGAATTTTGTGCCTTCAACCAGCTGTTCGAAGGAAGGTTCAGGAGATTTGATCAACTGCTCCTCAAAGTCTGTTATGAAGATTTCGAGGCCAGGATAGGACTTTCCCCTACTCTGGAATTCTCCTGAAGCCTCTGGGACGAAGAAAATCCGATTCAGACCTGGTTCTCTAACCGGAGACTGGATCTCATATTTCTCTTTCTTTCTGCTTTCTGAATACCCCAGCCCACGCCGGTCTTGTTGTCCATGAGCTGATGAACAGAGGTTCAAATCTTCCTTGCAACTCGTGCCCTAGCCCTTTGCCATATCGCCACTGCATCTTCTTCATCATTTTTCTAAAAAAAGGGCTCATTCGATTTATTGCACTCTTACTCTCATTAGTTGGCACATCAATCACAGCCACTTGGAAACCAGACAAAGGAACAGTCAACTCAAGACCTTCCACCACTACCACATTCAAGTCCTCTTGCATATTAATGGTCACCACCTCAGTACCCCAGGGAACTTTCACTTTTCTGTGCAAGTTGGAGGCGATTGCACCTAGAGGGTGAAGCCATGGCCTTCCCAACAATAAAGCATAATTGGCCAGAATATCCATAACGACCACATCCACCCAACTCTTTATAGCCCCTGTTGAGATCTTCGCTCTGAAAGTTCCTTTTGCATTACGCATGGTATTATCATATGCTTTGACCACCATATTGGACGGTTCAAGTTCTGACTCCTCTATCTTGAACTTTGACAGCATCTTCAATGGGCATACACATAAGGCTGACCTGTTATCCACCATTACATTTCGAGTTTCATGCCCGTTGACAGCAATCTGAATGTATAGGGGCTTGAAGTGGTTTCTCCCTTCTGGAGGAAGGTCAGAATTGAAGAAGGTGATTTCACTGATCCTGCGCTGCAATACATTGATCATGTCTACACTCTGTATTCTGGCAGGTACTCTAACAAAAGTCATAGCTTCCAACAGAGACTCCCTATGCTCCTTGGAGGCTATTAATAGATCCCACAATGAAATATCAGCCTTTGTCCTTTGCAACTGACTCAACACTGAATTTGCCGTTACACCACTAGGTGTTCTGTTTTGGCTGCTCTCGCCTACTTCAACAGTTTTCTTTTGCATTTTCCCCATTTCCTCTTCCTTCTTCTTTTCTTTGGGTTGTTCTTCGCCCTTGTCTGTTGTCTTCTTCCTTGTGCCATCAGTGGCAACTTCCTTCCCTTTAAACTGAACACTACTATCAGGATTATACACTCGCCCGCTTCGAGTTAAGCTCTGGATGCCTACCTCATTCACATCCTCCTCACTGCTATAATACCACTGCTCTTCCTGATCAGCTAGACTTTTCTGGATTGCGAGCTGAATCTGCTCGTCTTCACTCTCTGGTACCTCGCCCACTTTTACAGTAATGCTCTTCTCAATCTCTATTTTCACGGGCCTTTTCTCTTCATCTTCCTCGCTGCTGCAATCATCCCATATATTCAGCATAGCACACATTCTTTCCTCCCACTCAGCTTCTGCTAATACCAGTTCCTCCGGTAGACCACTTCCGATTGCATTAACTGATCCACCCGATTGAGGCTTATGGGGCGAATAGTTGTATTGGTACTGGGGCAGTGGATTGTTCTTGGTGCTCGGCTTGTTCCTCTCCGAGGGTTTGGTTATCTTTCCACTGTCGATTAGATCTTGAATGTCGTGCCTTAACTTGAAGCAATCATTAGTTGAATGCCCCTTACACTGATGGTAATCACAGTTCCGATCCATAAACCTACCGCGCACAGGTTTATCCGGATTAACTGGCAGCTTGGAAAGCACTCCGTTCTTAATGGAGGATCTCATGACCGTACTTAAGGGTCTTCCTAGATTAGTGAATTCTCTTCTCACTCTTTCATTGACGGCCCCCACTGTGTTACTACTTCCTGACTGATTCGGGTTGCTGCTTCCAGTATTTCTATCATTGTAGGAGGTCCGATAGTTGCCAAACCCTTGACTCTTCTTCTTCTCCTCCTTATACAGCTCCTCTATGTTCAAACCAGCCCTTTGAACTAGAGCAAAATTAGTGAGAGGTTGGGTCAACATTCTCTCTTTGAAGAAGGGTAACAAGCTTCTACAGAAAATTCTAATTAATTCTTGGTCCTTCGGCCTCGTCTGGACCATGAACAATTTTGTTCTCCATCTCCGGTAATAATCTGAGAAACTTTCGTCTTTTTCTTGTCTCAAACTCTCCAAGTCTCTAAGGCCGAACTCATCGCTCTCATCTGTCTTGAAATGCTTAAGGAAAGCTGTCTGAAGTTTGACCTAGTTCCTTTGTACTTCCATCTCCAGATTGTCATACCATCTTTGGTAGCTTTTATGCAGCATTTGTGGGAATGCCCGTAAGACATCCTCCTCATTGTATCGGTTCATTTGAGAAACCCGGAGGAATTCAGACAGATGGGACCGTGGGTCATTGTCTCCCTCAAATATGGTGTGCCTGGAAGTCTTGAAGGATATAGAATTTGTGGGACTCAGAACATATTCTGTCACATGGAAATTAGTAACAGGGTCTTTCTCTTTTGCAATAACCATCTTCTCAAACTTATCTTTCAGTTCGGCCTCGAACTTATCTTTCAGTTCAGCAAATTACTTACTCAGATCGGTCTCGACTGGGACAGCATTACCAGTAGATGCTTGATGACCCGAGGTGGGTTTCAGAGACTCTCTTTCATCCACTATATGCTGATAGCTTGAAGTGGGTGGAACCTGATTCTGGGCTCTATCTTGAGCAAGGGCAGCAGCGATAATTTCAGTGATAGTTGTTATCTGGACTGGGGAAAACTCGGTCTCATTCGGAGTATTATCTACCATCTCTGCCAAATCTGAATCCGAAATTGACAAACTTGAATGAATCACAGGACTAACTGGAGTATGCTCGGGGATTGGGGACACTCTGACCAAACGTCTACCAGGGCGTCGTTGCCAAGCTCTCGAGGTGATCTCCCGGGAAGGATCAATTCTGACTGATAGATATAAACACCTGAGTTAATGAAAGAGTGAGAAGAGAATTCACTGATCTGGGAAGACCCTTGAGTATGATCATGAGATCCTGCATTAAGAACGGAGGGCTTTCCAAGCTGCAAGTTAATCCGGCTAAACCTGTGCGCAGTAGGTTTATGGATCGGAATTGTGATTACCATCAGTGTAAAGGGCATTCAACTGATGATTGCTTCAAGTTAAGGCACGACATTCAAGATCTAATCGACAGTGGAAAGATAACCAAACCCTTGGAGAGGAACAAGCCGAGCACCAAGAACAATCCACTACCCCAGTACCAGTACAACTATTCACCCCATAAGCCTCAATCGGGTGGATCAGTTAATGCAATCGGAAGTGGTCTACTGGAGGAACTGGTATTAGCAGAAGCTGAGTGGGAGGAAAGAATGTGTGCCATGCTGAATATATGGGATGATTGCAGCAGCGAGGAAGATGAAGAGAAAAGGCCCGTGAAAATAGAGATTGAGAAGAGCATTACTATAAAAGTGGTCGAGGTACCAGAGAGTGAAGACGAGCAGATTCAGCTCGCAATCGAGAAAAGTCTAGCTGATCAGGAAGAGCAGTGGTATTATAGCAGTGAGGAGGATGTGAATGAGGTAGGCATCCAGAGCTTAACTCGAAGCGGGCGAGTGTACAATCCTGACAGCAGTGTTCAGTTTAAAGGGAAGGACGTTGCCATGATGGCACAAGGAAGAAGACAACAGACAAGGGCGAAGAACAGCCCAAAGAAAAGAAGAAGGAAGAGGAAATGGGGAAAATGCAAAAGAAGACTGTTGAAGTAGGCGAGAGCAGCCAAAATAGAACACCTAGTGGTGTAACGGCAAATTCAGTGTTGAGTCAGTTGCAAAGGGCAAAGGTTGATATTTCATTGTGGGATCTATTAATAGCCTCCAAGGAGCATAGGGAGTCTCTGTTGGAAGCCATGACTTTTGTTAGAGTACCTGCCAGAATACAAAGTGTAGACATGATCAATGTATTGCAGCGCAGGATCAGTGAAATCACCTTCTTCAATTCTGACCTTCCTCCAGATGGGAGAAACCACTTCAAGCCCCTATACATTCAGATTGCTGTCAACGGGCGTGAAACCCGAAATGTAATGGTGGATAATGGGTCAGCCTTATGTGTATGCCCATTGAAGATGCTGTCAAAGTTCAAGATAGAGGAGTCAGAACTTGAACCGTCCAATATGGTGGTCAAAGCATATGATAATACCATGCGTAATGCAAAAGGAACTTTTAGAGCGAAGATCTCAACAGGGGCTATAGAGAGTTGGGTGGATGTGGTCGTTCTGGATATTCTGGCCAGTTATGCTTTATTGTTGGGAAGGCCATGGCTTCACCCTCTAGGTGCAATCCCCTCCACCTTGCACAGAAAAGTGAAAGTTCCCTAGGGTACTGAGGTGGTGACCATTAATGCGCAAGAGGACTTGAATGTGGCAGCGGTGAAAGGCCTTGAGTTGACTGTTCCTTTGTCTGGTTTCCAAGTGGCTGTGATTGATGTGCCAACTAATGAGAGTAAGAGTGCGGTAAACCGAATGAGCCCTTTTTCTAGAAAAATGATGAAGAAGATGCAGTGGTGATATGGCAAAGGGCTAGGGCACGAGTTGCAAGGAAGATTTGAACCTCTGTCATTAGCTCATGGACAACAAGACCGGCGTGGGCTAGGGTATTCAGAAAGCAAAAAGAAAGAGAAATATGAGATCCAGTCTCCAGTTAGAGAACCAGGTCTGAATTGGATTTTCTTCGTCCCAGAGGCTTCAGGGGAATTCCAGAGTAGGGGAAAGACCTATCCTGGCCTCGAAATCTTCATGACAGACTTTGAGGAGCAATTGCTCAAATCTCTTGAACCTTCCTTCGAATAGCTGGTTGAAGGCACAGAATTCATGGTGGGTGTGGTTCAAGTGGGCAGTGACACTGAGTGGTCAAAGAAGATATCTGAGTTTGAAGATTTCTTGGGGATTAGGGATGAAGCTTCCAAAATGGTGCAATAACAGAAAGCTAAGGCAAGCATCCTCCAGTCAGTGCTAGCAGCCGATGAGGCCGAAGAAGCAGAGGGGAAGGTGATGAAGATGGCAAAGCTTGAAGAGGAGAAAACAAAAGCTACCCCGGAAGGAGAGGAAACACCAGATGCAGATGAAGTAATCCAAGCAATAAAGGCTAGTTGTAATGAATGTATCGAGCATGCTATTAATCCTGTCTTTTGTTTTTCTGATGTTTATTTTGAGAACAATTTGGATGGTTTCCCTTTATTATTTCAATCAATGGAAGTGAACTTTGACTATTTATTTTCTTGTTTTCCTGATTGTCACGTTCATGGCATTGATTATACCACGCACATATTTGACATAAATGCATTGCATCATTTTACATTTAACTTAAGCACCACCGAAGATCCTAAAATAATCGAAATCGGATCGGACTTTAAACCTGAACTTAGACAGGATCTTCAAGAATGTCTTAAAAGAAATTCAGAGGTATTTTCCTGGAGCTATGCCGACATGCCAGGAATCGACAGATCAATCACAGAACACTTCATTCCTACTGACCCAAGTATTAAGCCAGTGAAGCAGAAGAGGAGACGGGTTAGAGCAGAATGGTAGGATAAGATCAAGGCCGAGGTCCAGAAGCAGTTGGATGTAGGATTCTTGGAAGTAGTGCACTATCCGGAATGGTTGGCTAATATCGTCCCTGTGCTGAAGAAATACGGGAGGATAAGGGTTTGTGTTGACTACAGGGACCTAAACAAAGCCTCACCTAAGGATGACTTTCCACTTCCGCACATAGATGTTTTGATTGACAGCGCCACCGGAATGGGATGTTATTCTATCATGGATGGATTCTCCGGATACAACCAAATACTGATGGCCTTAGTTGACAAGGACAAGACTGCCTTCACGACGGACTTTGGAACTTTCTGCTATAGAGTGATGCCATTTGGACTGAAGAATGCCGGGGCAACATATCACAGAATGGCTACAACATTATTTCATGATATGATCCATAAAGGGTTGGAAGTATATGTAGATGATATGGTGATCATGACAAGAACACAGGAAGAGCACGCGGAGATGTTAGAAAAATTCTTTGCCCGGGTTAAGCAATACAATTTAAGACTCAATCCCAAAAAATGCGTATTCGGAGTAACAAAAGGGAAGTTGTTAGGTTTTATTGTAGGACCTAATGGGATTGAGGTTGACCCCGACAAAATAAAAGCCATTCAGGATGTGGAACCGCCAAGAACAGAACGCCAGGTGAGAAGCTTCTTGGGTAAAATTCAGTACATCAGCAGGTTTATTTCCAGGCTATCCATCACTTGCGCTCCAATCTTCAAGCTACTTAAGAAGAATAAGCCAGTTAAATGGAATGAGGACTGCCAGAAAGCCTTTGATCATATAAAGAAGTATTTGATGAATCCACCGGTGCTCAGTTCACCTAGATCGAGAGAACCTCTGATCCTGTATTTGTCTATAGAGGATGCAGGAGTGGGGGCAATGTTGGCACAGCCAGACGCTGCTGGAGTA
Source organism: Jatropha curcas (assembly GCF_041381405.1). Taxonomy (NCBI): domain Eukaryota; kingdom Viridiplantae; phylum Streptophyta; class Magnoliopsida; order Malpighiales; family Euphorbiaceae; genus Jatropha; species Jatropha curcas. The sequence continues at coordinate 22,421,569 of NC_143160.1, read as the reverse complement.
GAAAAGGCCATTTACTACATTAGCAAGAAACTGCTGCCTATCAAGGAGAAGTACAATTTGGTGGAGAAAATGTGTATGGCAGTAGTATGGTCGATAAAGAAGTTGAGGCCTTACTTTGATTCCTTCAGGGTCACCTTCGTTTCCAAAATTGATCCTATGAAGTATCTGCAGAGAATGCCTACTCTTGAAGGACGGCTGTCTAGATAGTTAATTTAGATGTCTAGTGTAGACGCAGAGTTTGTAACGAAGAAAACGGTGAAAGGTCGGGTTGTGGCAGAATTCCTGGCAGAGAATCCCGTTACAGATGATGAGTCATGGGAATTGGAGTTTCCAGATGAACACTTGCTGTGTGTTGAAGCAGGGGCTTGGAAATTGTACTTTGATGGATCAGCCAACAGAAATGGAGCCAGAGCTGGTATTGTTATAGAAGCACCTAATGGCGAGGTCACGACCATGTGCAAAAGATTGTTGTTTCCGGTCACAACAATATGGTCGAGTATGAAGCGTGCATCATAGGAATGGAGGCTCTTCTTACATCCGGTGCTAAGGAAGTTGAGGTAATAGGAGACTCATTATTGGTCATCGAACACGCCAACGAGAGATGGAAAGTAGAAGAAGAGAGATTGAAGCCCTATGTTGAGTACTTGTTGAAGAAGGCAGCACTCTTTGATAAGATCACCTTCACTCACATAGGAAGAACCTATAATAGAATTCCGGATGCCTTGGCAAACTTAGCATTAGTTTGGCAGGATTTGAGTAAAGTCCCGAAGAAGCCATTTATCATTACCGCAGCCAATATCCCGTGCTATGAACAACATTTTGTGAATCAGGTGGAGTCGGAGGATGAACCCTGGTTTACGGATATTCTGAGGTATATGAGAGACGGAACTTTTTCTGATGATGCAACGAGAGAAGACCATTCAGTCTTAAGAAAAATGGCTCTGAATTATATCCTGGCTGATGGTGAACTTTATAGGAGAGCTTGGGATGGGATGCTGCTAAGATGTGTAAGTAAAAAGGAAGGAGAAGAAATAATGAAGAAAGTTCATGAAGGAGTCTGCGGTACCCATTTGAGCGGCATGAGCTTAGCCAGAAAAATCATGAGGCAAGGTTATTTTTGGATGCAGATGGAAGGTGACTGTGTTCATTATGTACGTCATTGCAAAGCTTGCCAATATCATGATAATAAAAGCCATTTACCTGCCGTTGAACTCCACCCGACAGTTCCCTCTTGGCCTTTTTTAGCATGGGGCATAGATATTATCGGCAAGATTACGCCAGCAGCATCGAACGGTCATCAGTATATATTGGTTGCAGTGGACTACTTTTCTAGGTGGATCGAAGCTCAATCTTACAAGACTTTAACTGCCAAACATGTGGCTAGATTCATTGAGCAGAACATTTTCTGTTGCTATGGTGTTCCCCATCACATAGTTACAGATAATGGTTCTCATTTTCAAGCAGATGCTGGTCAGTTGCTTTATAGGTATAAGGTTGAGCATCACCATTCTTCTCCTTATCGCCCCCAGGCTAATGGTGCAGTAGAAGCTGCTAATAAGGAGATTAAAAGAATCTTGTCCAAGATGTGAGAAAGATATAGAAGCTGGGCCGAGAAACTTCCTTTCGCGCTCTGGGGGCATCGTACTACCTTCAAATCAGTGAATGAAGCTTCTCCCTTTGAACTTGTATATGGGATGGAGGCAGTGTTACCGGTAGATCTCGAAAAGAAGTCTCTCAGAGTTTTTGTGGAAGCTGGTCTGACCGAGGAAGAATGGGTCAAGAAAAGGTATGAGGATCTAGCACTTTTAGATGGAAGAAGATTGAATGCTCGATTCCAGGATCAGATGAGAAAGAGAAGGATTGCTCGTTTCTACAACAAACGGGTACATCCAAGGGCTTTAAAGAATGGAGATTTGGTGTTGATCAGATTGTTGGATCATGCAGCCCAGAATCATCCTGGTGGAAAATTTAAACCCAACTGGCATGGACCATTCAGAATTCAGAAGCTACTAGCTAAAGGTGCCGCTGAATTAATTACCATGGAAGGGAAGCCTGTCAACCGGATTGTCAATCATGACCAAATGAAAAGATTCTATGTCTGAAATGATGATTTCGATTAAAAAAAAAAGGGGCTAAGTTGAAAACCCGAAAGGGCAGCTTAGGCAAGAAATGAACTTGCTAGGTTGAAAACCCGAAAGGGCGGCCTAGGCAAAAGTTAGAGCATAATAAAAATAAGTAAATAATGAAAATAAAACTTTCGGGATTAACGCGTGGTGCTTAGGTTAAATGCGAAATCTATGCCATGCGTTCGTGACAGATTTGTGAATGGCTGCTCAATGCCATCAATTTGATTAAGAGGAGAATAGGTAAATGAATAGTTAGAATAAATGACCATTGTATTAAAATAAGTTTGCTTTACTTCTGTAAAATGTTGAAAAGAAGTAAGATTAATAAAGGGTTTGAATTTCAAAATTTTTCTTTCTTTTGTTTCGGGAACATGATTAAGGAATGCAAGACCTTCCTCTCTGCTTATCTGATCAAGATTGACTCATCTATTTCGATAATGTTCTGGTTGTTGGTCCTGCCTAAGCGATGAATTCCCTTAAACATTGATCAGGAGAAAGAATACCATTTTCTCAGTGATTTCCTTGGAAAGATCAATATAAAAACCATGAATAAAACCTTAGTACTCATGTAGGTTCATGCATACATAAAGAAGTTACATATGTTATTTTTGTTTGATCTTTGCAGGTAATAAAATAGTCACCCCCTTTCTTTTTATTTCCAAGCGTAAGCTTCTGTATTTATGTCAAATGCTTCATTTTTTTTTATGAGTCTTTCATTTATTAACCTAGGGGCAGGAGGCCCAAATAACTAACACAACAAATAAATTCGAAGGGAAAGATTTATTGTCTTTTGTTGATTCATGCATGCAGAAAGTAGGAATTAATAAAGACAGAACCGTCGGAGTCATTAATTGAAAGAAAGGAGATACATTAATTAGGAGCTCATGGCCCGAGCATAAAAGAAGACAGAGAAAGCAACAACAACATTTATTCCGTGTCCTGCATCACTCCTTCACCTAGGTACCTGGTGTTTCAGTTTTGCCAACGGTCAGCTATATGGGTTAAAAAATTCGGCGTCATGAGACCACTCTCGAAGTTATGGATTCTGGGAACGCGCTGTATCATTCTGTATTGATGGCTGATCCTGTCTGGAAAATAGGCCATGGAACGGTCTAGACTGGCGTACAACACGTAATTGAGGTTCATGCTCCCAGTAGTGACCATTCTGATCCTCCACCAAGGACAAGTCCACCGAATTGTCGGGTTATCCCTAAAGTCGAAATGTCCTCGAGACCGAGACCGAAAGTTGGCAGGGCCATAGGTTGGAATCAAACGAGCTGGGACCGAAAGAATCAGGCTTAACTTGTTTAGAGCCCAGGCTTGTAACAACATCGGACAACCATGATGATGAACATTAAAGTTGGTGATGTGAAGGGCAATATCTGTGACCCAACACATCGTCTCTCCCATGATCCTCATGAAGACAGTACGATGATACATTTGCATGTCACGAACAACTGTCAGAAGTTGGAAATCTCCAATTCCAGGTTGGCGATTCTTCATGCCATACATGTTCAACATCAAGAAACAACAAGCTCGAATCCAAGAGGGGTCTATATCCATGGACAGAACCCTACTCAGAAAAGGCTCTAAAGGAAGACCTTGATCCATGTTTATACCATCAGGGAGGTAAACCGAACACAGGGCCACAATCTTGGCTAGATCATACCTAGGACCTGGGGGTAAAGCCGGAGTTTCATCTTTTTCAGGATAATGATCCATCACAGCACATATTTCCTCATAGGTCGGAGACTTCAGAATCTTCAAACCGGAAAACCATGGTGTTAGTATTGAAGTGCATGACGAGCTAAGACAAGAAGCCATGGTCGGGTTTTAGGTCTTTGAAATATTTCAGCCAGGTGAGTTGGTCCATAGGGGGAATCTGCCATAGGTCGTCAGGGATGGATTGGACGAAGGATGAAACTTGGTTTCTGAAAGCCATGGAAGAGGATTACCTAAGAAACGGATTTGTTTTGAATGCTAGAAGTGAAGAAGACACAGAGGGAAGCCTCCATTTATAGCAGTGTAAAGGGGTTTAGTGAACAAAGCACCATCATTATTTGACCTGGTATTTACTGTCAATGGTGGTTGGATCAGCATTTATGCATAGATCGCTCCGGTTGGTGGACATTTAAGACTGCGTTAATAAGGACAGTTTGTACAATAAGGTGGTTGAACTATCACATCCGCATTAACCAAGTGGACCGCGCTGTCAGGTAAGTACTACGATCCACTACTGTTTCTGATTGATTTTTGTCGTGTTTCATTTTAAGTTCCTCATTTTTTATTGATTTTATTTTTTATTTATTTCATTTCATTTCATTTATCCATTTAAAATTGGTTCATTGATCACTACGAGGTGGACCACTCTTGTAAATAAGTAGGACACTGCTATTTTACGTTTTTGCAGGAATCAGTCTCACAATTGTAAGAAATAAACATATGAATGATATTGTAATAAAAGCAAAAATACTATAAAAAAGTGTAAATAATAACATAAAATTAATAAAGCTGTACATTAATCCTACAAACTACAAAATGTTCAAAAAGTTCAAAAAATGGCCAAAATACAGAAGCAGGGCTACCGACGCCTCCGGCTCAGACCAGCAGCTGCCTGAGGGGGAGGAGACGGTGGTACGTCATCGGATGAGGAGCCATCATCGTCCTCCTCGGAGAAGTCTAATGGAATCCCCTCCACCTCTAGCCTCGTCCGGAGCCGATCCACCTCCATCTGGAGTCGAGCCACAGCACCGGACTGGCGAGACTGGTGCCTTCGCAATCTCCCGATCTCCAGATCCTGTAAAAGCAGACATATGTAAGAAGGATTTACAAAGAAAAAGAAGAAAAAGGTACAGAGATGCATACCCTCTCATGCCCCTCAGAATAGAGCCGGCCAATGAAAGACTGGGCAAACTCAAACCGCTGGCACAGCTCCTGGTATCTCTGAGCAGGCACCTACAAACACAGGAAAACATTTAATAAAGAATTACCCAGGTAAAGTATTTCTCTACTTAGTGAATTCATTTTACTACTTACGTGTGTGGCATGCTCAGGATCCAGCTGCGGTGGTGGAGGAGCCTGCCTGAGGTCAGCAGGAATGATAATAGCCGACCCCAGGCCCAGACCAGGATCCAGTACCACCTCCATGCCAGGTGGGAATGGGACATCACCCAGTACAGCTCCTGCTGGTCCAACCGGAGCAGCCGTCTCCGCCTCTGCCTCAGCCGCAGCCTTCGCTCGGTAGTGGGCCGCTGTCCTATGCTTCTTCCGCTCCTGCAACGAGTCACAGAGGAAGATACTTAGTCATTTGGTGAAACAGTTGAAGAAAAATGAGTAAGATTGAAAATAAGAGGATCACCTGGGTGTACTCCAGAAACTCTGGTAGCCGAGCCTGCATCAGAGTGGAGAAGTATGCGGTGCAGTCGCCAGCCGACAAGGAGCTATCAACAGAAGAGCCCTCATACTCCTCCTCCCGGTCCTCTGCACTCATGCCCTCCAACAAGCACATATGGCGAGGAGGAGCATGAGGCACTCGCCGCTGTGCCGGGGCCGCCTGGATATCATAGCCTCTCTCCCCTAGGAAATACCGGTCAAGCCAGTACCCTTGCATCAGGAGTCTAGATCGAGTATATAGCTCTGCCACCTCGCGATCCGAATAGGTCCTTTAGGCTTCTCCCTCCCAGGGGGTCAGAAGCAGCTGCAAAACAGAAGAATCAGTAATTGCACAGTGATAAAAAAGAGAGAAGGGAAAGAAAGCTATGTTGTTCAGAAGATTTTTATACTTACATCAGACAGCGCCCTATCGTTCAGGAAGCTCCTCTAGTAAGCCGGATCCTCAGTACTGGCAAAGGTATGATGGCAGTGGGCCAGATATCGAGGGATCCGCCTAGAGTCCGCTTGAGCGTCGCCACTCGGACCACCTGGGTAGATGCGGTACTCATAAGCCCACACCTGCAGTACAGATTGTAATAAGTTTAATGCACAGTTGAACAGTTAAAAAATAAAATGATAAAGGAAGAAGGTGAAGAGAATAAGAGTTTTACTTCCAGTGGCCGGATGAACTGCCAGTTCGACTCACCGCTACCACGGGTCCATACATCCAGACCGTGGTAGAGATGAGCCAAAGCAAGAGTGGCCCAATCGTAGGAGCTGACCTGGCTCAGGTCTCGCAAGCATAATAGCACCGTCGGATCTCACTTATTCTGGGAGGTGCATAGTAGCTGAGATGAGATGATGTAGAAGAGGAAGGACTGGGCGGCCTGATCCCTCTCCTCTCGGGTGTAGGCCGGAGCAGCAGGCTGAGCCTCCACTGGCAACTCTCTCCATGGGCCAGCCTCGTCCTGATCCGCTCGGCCCAGAAACGATAGATGACCTCGTACGATACGCATCCCTGCGCGGTGTATCTGGTCTGGGTGGTCACACCAAGCAGAGAGCGGACCAACTGAGCTCCAAGGGTAGCGGTCTGGTACCGAGCGTCCAGGGGGGCGACTAGACCAGCAAAACGAAGACCGGTAATAGCAGCATAGTCGACCGGAGTAAGCGTCATCTTGCTGAAGCCGAAAACAAAAGTGTGGGTGCAGTCATTCCACCGCTCCATCAGCGCGTAGCGCATAGTAGGTGGAAATCGAGGCTGTGTGCGGTGGAGCCCCGCTTTGAAGTCACCAAAGCCGGCGGCAATGACCCGAGCACACATAGGGGGGTCCAACAGATCCCAGAACGCCGATGCATTAGTGGATGATCCACCAGATCAACCTGTGTAAGAAAAATTTCAATTTTAATAAAAATTAAACTGACAATTATCTATTTTTATTCCATGACAGGAAAAATCAAGATTCAAGCCTTGGGCCAAACCATAGCTGCATCACGCATCTACACAGCTGCATCACGCAGCTTGCCCAAGTTGCACATCCTGAAGAACAGCTGCGTCGCGCACCTTAGTAACTGCGTCACGCACCTCAACAGCTGTGCCACGCAACTGTTCAAAATATTGAGTCCTAAGAACAGATGCGCCACGCATCTCCACAGCTGCGCCATGCAACTGTTCAAGGCCTTGCCTTGTTGACGAACAGTCGCGTCACGGAACTGTTCTTCCACAGAACAGTTGAGTGACGCGGAAGAACAGTTGCGTGACGCAACTGTCGACGGTACGCAGGAACTAAACCTATGTTCAATTTCTATGTGTTTGTGTTATTTCTATGCATCTTTCAGGGCAAAATTATGTCGCATGTAGATAGCATCAATTATTCATCAACAAAGCAAGCATTAAACATATGCAAAGGGGTGAAATCCTAAGTTCAGGAAAGCTAGGGTTCTCTGGTGCCTCAAACAGTTGCGTCACGCAACTGTTCACTTAGAACAGCTGCATCACGCAATTGTTCACATAGGAATAGTTGCGTCACGCAACTCCTTCCTGCGTGGCGCAACTGTCGGCGCACAGGCAGACAACAAATTTAACGAAATTACTCACATTGCGAATCAAAAGCAAGAAATTCGAATAAAAAAATTACTTACCTCAGTCTGAAAGCCGTGAATCTGGCTGGTCTCGTAGCGAACTGGGAATTCGGTGCCCGGCAACAGAAGAAGCTGCAGTGGTCGCGTCCCAAAAGTCAGCGGATTCCGGCTGATCGGCACTGGCTCTTCCTCAAAGGTCGGGATATCCAGGATCGCCCCCAAGGTTTCCATCTCCGGTGTGTAGGCAGAAGCAGGGATTTCGGGAAGTTGAGACATTTTGGTTGGTTGAAGGTTCAAAGAGTTTGCAGTTAGCTTAAGGGTTTGAGATAAGTGAAAATGAAATGGTTAGAAGAAACTTACTTATAAGTAAGCGCTGGGCCCAAGCCCACCTCTCTAAGCCCAAAAGAGGGATGGGCCCATTAACCTTCTCAAGCCCACAAGGCCCGCACGGCCCATTTAAAGCCTGTAATGACCCGTTCAAGCAATTTGACGTTGGTATGTGGTTCATAAACTTCAGCAATTTCGTCTACTCACCGCACAGGTGGCAGGAGCATCAAATTGCCCAGATTACCCTCAGGTAAGTTTTCTTGCAACCACTGCATCAGGAAAGGTATACCTGGAAATTTCAGGCTTAATTTTTTTTTTGGCCTAAATTTTTGCTAAATTTTTGTAAAATTAATTAACCAAATTTTGACAATAAACATTGAAAGATATGCCTAAAAAGCTAATATTTTTGGTCCTAGGTCGGAATTCCGGACTGGGGGCAAAAATATAATCTTTTGCCCTGATGCAAATCTTTTAATTTATGATTAATGCATAGGGACGTGTGATGTCCCAACACTTCTCTAACAAAAAGCAAGGTCTGTTTGTACACAGAAATTGCTCTTTTTCTTGAACAATCTTTTAGGCCAACTGGTGATGGTTTCTCGAAGTCGATAGGTCCCACCAAGCGGTGATGGTGTCTTACGAATCTGTTTGGATCATTTTCTCAATTAGTAATGGTGCATTGCGAAGCTGATCGAGTCAATTTTCTTATTGATTAGTGATGGTGTATTGCGAAGCTGATCAGTACAATTTCAACCTCCAAACAGTGATGGTGTATTACGAAGCTGTTTGAACTCCCTTCCCGGTCAATGATGGTGAATTGCGAAGTTGACCAGGGCAATTAAAACCTTTCGAGCCGATCAAACCGAGCCTCAAAGGTATTTTCATATCTAATCAAGACCGAATTGTGGAAGTTATTACCGATCCGACTGGAGCCGATGAAAGCCGATCAAACCGAGCTGAGTAGGTGGCCAGATGATCAAGTCAACTGAACATCTTTCCAAGCCGATCAAACCGAGCTTTGAGGATGATTGCCAGATTGAAGGCGCGTCAATGGACCACTTTAACATTAATCGTTTATACAATTAATGATAAAGTGGGGGGGCAAATTGTTGAAGCGTGTTTTTATGCCCCCGCCTAACCCGATGAGGATATAAGGATGCGGAATGAGGAATCAGGGTCAACCAGAAGCCTTTAAACCAAAAATTGATTCAAACCGGTTCAAGGAGTCTGAGTTGCGCTAGGGTTGCGTCACGTAGCTATAAGTTGCGTGACGGCACTAGTAGTTGCGTCACGCAACTCTAACCAGGATGACATCACTTGGACAAGCCCATGTAATGGTTTTCACTTTTTGTGTGGATACGTGGCAACTGTACGAAACACGCGTCATAAAAACACGCGTCAACAATAGTTTTTTGCCATTACCTCTTCCAAGACCTGAAATTCCACGGCCTCGACCTCGATTGTGACCACAACCCCTTCCTCTATTATTTTCACCTCTTCGTGAGCTTCCTAAATTCCTCTTCAAATCAACTCTTGATTGAAAGGCATGCTCTAATCAGCTCCTCTATTTATGCGTTGGTTATGCAATTGAAGTGAGTTCATAAGTTTAGCTTGTGAATAATCTGGCAAGTCCTTTTACTCTTCAATGGCAGCAGCGATGTGATCGAATTTAGAGAGAAGGGATCTCAGTACTTTCTCCACAACCTTCTGCCCAGTTAATTCTTTTGCAAGAGAACGAATTTGGTTGACAATTCAAGAGACTCTTGCAAAGAGACCTTGAATTGTTTCAGATGACTGCATTTGTAAATTCTCAAATTCTCGTCGTAGAGACTGCAGCTTTACCGTGACAACTTTACTTGAGCTTTGATATTCATTATACAATAGGTCCCATGCTTCTTTACACCTATAACTCGTGAAAATATCACATCATCTAAACCTTGCTGAATCATGAATGAGGCTTTTGCATCCTTCTTCTGCTTCATTTTTTAACTCATTCCATTGTGTCACCATCGGTCGAGTTTCTTGCTTTGGGTTTGTGAGTTTTGAAGTATCTCTCTCCGCAAATCTTGTGATTTGAAAAGAGTTTTCATTTTCATAGACCAAAAGTGATATTTGGTATCTTTGAACATTGGAATATTTGGAGCTGATGTGGAATTGTTGTTGTGGGCATATTCACTCACACTCTGTATTTAAACCAACCGAGCTCTGATACCACTTGTTGGAAGAGATAACAAAGACAACTTAAATTCTGAAAGCGGAATTCTTATTGAACTGAAATTCTTGACTCACAGTACATCAAACAATGAAAGTTGTTACTTAAATAGACTCTTAAAACAACCACGTTCCAATAACTTCACACAGATATAAGAACTAACTTTGGTAAGCACATCCCTATAATATCTCAACTATTTGACACAAAATACTGCACTATTGACAGAATAATAACATTATACAAATGTGAATAAAAAATAAGACTTTGAAAAGAACTAGAATTGAATTATTTCTAACATCAACTGTAAATAGTTCCTGCATGTGGGACCATCTTAAATTGTATTGCCAATAGGCACATTGAGATCCATGCAAATGTATCCATTTGCAATTTTTTGCTTCTATTGCTTGTCTAAGATGTGGTTCTACTGAGCACATGATCAGAGATTGTCTAAAGACTGTAGCGGGTAATGGTCAGTAGTCAGGTGGATATGCTCCTATAGCTCCTAGAGGCAGGGGTAGAGGTATAGCTGGTAATGGAGGTTAGAGAGGAGCTTTATAGACAATTGACAAACCTGAGTCTAGAGCTTCAGCCAAAGTGTATACTGTGAAGGGCAAGAAGGATCAGGATTCACCAAATTTGATAGCTGGTATGTTTTCTATCCTTGGCATCTTTATACATGCTTTGGTTGATCCGAGTTCTACTCATTCTTATATCTGCATTCATTTGGGTATCTTGGGTGGTTTGAATAGTGATGCGTTAGACCAGAGGATAGAAATTACTGATCCTTTGGGTTATAGTGTGATAGTTGATCGAGTTTATAAACATTGTCCTTTGATGATTCATGGACATGCATTCATAGGTGATTTCATCGAATTGCCATTTCGAGAGTTTGATGTTATTTTAGGCATGGATTAGTTGTCTGGACACGAAGTTATTGTTGATTGCAAGTGTAAGAGTTTCACATTACAAACACCTTCAGGTGAGGAGATTGTATTTGTGGGTGAGAGGGCAAACTTTTACTCTAATGTGATCTCAGTTATTGCAGCTAGGAAGTTGATTCAATAAGGTTGTGAGGATTTCTTAGCCTGTGCACTTGATCCGAAGAAGAAGAATCCTAGTGTGCAGGATGTACCTACTAATTGGGATTTTGCAGATGTGTTTCTAAGGCTTTGGAGGAGCTTAGGCCAACATTGGTAGTTGAGGATGCTCAATTGAGGCTTTTGGTAATCTGGTGGTGCTCACGACAGGTTTGATACTTATGAGTGTACTCAGGTCGGATTTGAGGTCTTTGGGAATCTAGTGGTGCTCATGACAGGTTTGAGGCTGTTGGTTCGAGGCTTTGCCCTTAGTTTTGGTTCTTGAAATGCTTAGGTCGAGTTTAAAGATCTTGAGGTGTTTAGGTTCGTGTTTAAGGCTTTGGAGGAGCTTAGGTTGGTGTTTAAGGCTTTTCGTTATTTATTGTTGTTTAGGTCGATATTTGAGGCTATGATGGTAATTTGGGCAGGACGCCCTTAGTTTGTAGTGCTTAGGTCCAGTTTAAGGCTATTGAGGCTGTTTGGGAGTGTTTAGGTTAGGTTTAAGGCTTCTAAGGCATTTGGAGGTGCTTAGATCTAGTTTAAGGCTTTGGAGGAGCTTAGGTTGATGTTTAAGGCTTTTAACATTTCAGTGGTGCTCAGGTCGGTGTTTGAGGCTATGATGGTAATTTGTCCAGGATCACCTCGGTTTGTAGTGCTTAAGTCCGATTTAAGGCTATTGAGGCTATTTGGAAGTTCTTAGGTCAGGTTTAAGACTTTTAAGGTATTTGGAGGTGCTAAGGTCTGATTTAAGGCTTTAGAGAAGCTTAAGTCTTAAGGCTTTTGAGGTGCTTAGATCAGGTTTAAGGCTTTTGAGGTACTTAGATTAAGTTTAAGGCTTTTGAGGTATTTGAGGCGCTTAGGTTTGGTTTAAGGCTTTAGAGGAGCTTAGGTAGGTGTTTAAGGCTTTAGAGATGCTTAGATCAAGTTTATGGCTTTCAAGATGCTTAGGTCAAGTTGAAGGCTTTTGAGGTATTTGGAGGTGCTTAGATCTAGTTTAAGGCTTTAGAGGAGCTTAGGTTGGTGTTTAAGGCTTTTGAGGTGCCTAGGTCAGGTTTAAGACTTTTTAGGTGCTTAGGTCGAATTTAAGACTTTTTAGTAGTGTTTGAAAGTCAGGAAAATTTCCTTAGACAAAGTTTTGTGTTTGACCACTGGTTGGGTGTTTAGGCTGACCACTAGTTGGTGTTTAGGTTGACCACTGGTTTGTGTTGACCATGGGTTTAGTGTTTGGGGATTTCTTAGTCCATGACGTGCAATGCTAGAATGTATGGATGGATGTTGCGCCAAAAAATGGTTTCATGATTTTTGGTGCATACAACTTAGAGTCAGGTTCTAGGGTCATTACATGCTTTTGGTGGATTCAGCTTAAGAGTCTCGATCGCTAATATACCTCGCCATTTGACCATGTTGTATCAAATGTAACGATTATGGTATGCCAACTCTTTACTCTACGAAAAGGATCGGAGGTGTGCAGATCCAGGTGAACGGCTTTCTCGACTTGAGGCAGCCCTAAGGAGGAGTGCCCCTAAGTGATAATAGCAACTCGGTTTGCTTAGTTCTAATGATGGGAAAAGATCCTAAATGATGCATATGAGTGAATGCAAGGTGATTAGTTGATTAATTACAAACGAGAGACTCAAAGCCTATTCAGTAGTTCTCTTACTATTTTTTTTTTAATTTGAAAAATGTTTAAGGCCCCAGCGGAGTTGCCCTCCCAAGTGCCATAGGAAAGATTCGAAGGATGGATCTATTCGATAGGAACTCCTTACAGTTTCTTTTTGTTGTTTGGTTTAGATAGTGCTTAAGTGATCAGATTGGCTCTTTGGAGCGCTTAGAGGTGTGTGATGTGTTTAGAGTCGCCACCTTGCTTTGTTTTTGTTGTTGGGGAAAATATAAGGTAAAAACCTCGTGTTTGACTCCATTTTAATTTGCCACAAAGATAAAATGCACTAACCTCGAATCATTAGGTTCAGGACTAGGTTTTCGGCTCTTTTAGTAGAATCGGTGGTTTGGAATTAATCGAGTAATCAAAATATCGATTTGCGTGTCAATTTATCAATGCATGATCATACTTGGATGCATGGCAATAATAATGATATGAACAAAGCATTGAAAGCATAAAATTAAATGAAAATTGTATTTCAGGGGGGAGCCCGACTCTAGCCTCATTTATGAGGAGTCTAGGTTATGCGACATATTCCCCTAGATCCCAACTGGTCTATTCGATTAGGGGCTTGCTACCTAGGTTGACATCCTAGATATGCCTTTGTACCTCGTTTGAATGAGGATCATGATGCACGAAGTTCTTCTACCATCAATTAGGATGATAGGGTTTTTGGATGCCATTCTTAGAAAGGGCTTTGAAGGTGCCGGACAAACAAGGCTTGAGTGTAGGAAGGACCAAGCTTAGGTGGAAAAATGGTTTTTAATGTTCAGTATGGACTGGGCTTAAAGCATTTTGAGTGCTGGATGAACCAGGCTTGACAGCTCTATAATGTAAAACGACAAAAAAGATCGAACCTTTCTCCAAAATTAAGCAAAGGATGCGCATGAGGACTCTATTTAGTCTTGTATTAATATAAAGTAATTAATTATCTTTGGACCAAGGAGGACCAAAGTGTAAATGAAAGTCAAAAGGATTGACTTTTGAGTATCAAATCAAATTTTGGCTTAATTAAGGAAAAAGAGTAAATATTGGACTTTAAGGCCTTAGAATCGTTCGCACAGGGGGGAATGAGAGTCATTGAAGCTTGAAAAGCGCTTGATCAAGGAACAAGAGAAGTGAAAAATGAGGGAGGAGTGCTAAATTTATAGGCTGCTAGGGCTTCCAAATGAATACCGATGGGCTCCCGATTGGTACCAAGGGGCATGGCGCCGGTACCAGTTGGCATGGTATCGATGGGTGAAAATGACGATTTTGCCCCATTTGCTTGTTTTTTGTGTTTTTCGCTTTCGAAAGCCGGTTCAAGGTCCAAACGACGTTTAATTGAGTTGATTCTCAAACTATTGGAATCGTGAAACTAAGTGAAATTGATATGAAGATGACATCATTTGAAGGTACATCTTTATTTCCTTCGTCTATTGCTTCAGTAGCAAACTAAGTGAAATTGTCACTAAGTGTTAAGTTCATTACACAAAAACAATGATAGTAAGAAATATTAACGGTCTCTCAAAATTGATAGGCACATGTAATTTCTTTAACAGTTGGATAATAAGTCACAGTCCATATTGAGGTTGGGTTAGAAAATTTAATTAATGTGTCATGATTATTATTTAAATTCATCATTGTACTTCCTATGATAGAAAATCTGACTTACAAGGAATATGTAATTATGGATTATTTAAAAATTAATTATAACTCAATTAGAAATCATATTAAATTACCACTTTATTATAGATTACTAATATATATGTTTTAATTCTTATAAAAAAATCACCACAAAATTTTCCTTCGGCTATTGTCACGACCCGTCTCCAAGGGTCGGGCCGGCATTAGGACCTGGGTGGGCTTAAGGTCTTCGAGGCCCATAATAAGCCTATATTAGTTAAACTCATATTCTATTCATAATTGTGGCTTTAGGCCCAATAACTTTATTCCACAAACGTATCAAAAGTACAATTCATATAATTAATATATGTATTATTATTATTCAATTACAGCTCATTTTGAATACAATTGCGAAACTCCATAATTTACAATCATTTACATTTACATGCTTAATACAATGATTATTAATTTTATATAATTGTATTTGATTCAGTTAGATTCATAGGGTTCTTTCCACCTATTACCTGAAAAAAATAGGAGGCAGGGGTGAGCACTAAACTCAATCAGTAGAGTTAGATAACCTCTCACCCCACGCAATCAGACAAATGCTAAAATAAATCAATTTAGTCACCTGAGCAGTTATATGGTCATGCAGTTTGTCACACATATAATAATACAGTAGCAACCACAAATATTATCACCTTCACATAATCACATCACGTGGAAATTGGTCAGTAGCGTCACTGAAACCTCCGATAAGCCGTCCTCACGCATGGCCCATCCTCTCTTGACGTGTGCACCAGGGAGCCGATCCCTCCATACCCGGCTGACCGGTTTAATCCTCACTTGACTAGCCCTCTCCCATATTTACTTCTTATATACTCTCTTTTCTTTTTTCATATCAACAGAAAGCCACTCTGTGGCTTTTTCATATTATTCATATCATATCACATCATATCATCAGTGCACACGGGGGCACGAATCTCCCATACCTGACCGACGATCGAATTCCATATTCTCATCATTTTCTGGATACTTACTGTGAACCCCTACCCCGAAACATGCGCATATGATGCATATGACAAAGGGCAGAAATGCACGTGAATGTGTGAGTCGCCACCTTGTTTAATTACTTTGGGGTAAACTAGGAAAAACCCTGAGTTGACTCCAATTTTAATTAACCTAATTACTAGATTAATTATCCCAATGTCTAAGGCATGGTTTGCAAACCCGAGGTGGATCCCGAGACCATGTCATGTTGATGAACTAACCATGAGTGAATGCTTTGCAGGGTGATTGATGTGATTGGACCAATTGAGATGTTTAAGTGATTTTGACTTGCCGCTCGGGGTTAAATCCCAAACGTGCCTACGTACTTCCGTTTGAATGGAAGATCAAAGTCAACGTAGTTCGATAGGCCTTCTTTGAAGGGCTTTGAAGGGGTATGCTTAATGCATGAGTGTGTGTATGCTTCGTGCATTTTGTTTAGGCATTTTGCCAAAGAAGTTGATTGATTTGATTAGGCGTTTGTTGCCAAAAGAGTGTTGATTTAAGGCTCTTAGCCAAAAGGAGTGATTTAGGCAATTTGTTGCCGAAAATTGATTGATTGGGCGTTTGTCGCCAAAATGCTTGATTTTAAGGCTTTTAGCCAAAAGATTGATTAATTTGAAGGCTTTTAGTCAAAATGAGTTGATTTAGGCAATTTGTTTGCCAAAAGTGTCGATTTAAGCGATTTGTCGCTAAAAATGGTTAATCTAATGTATAGGCAATTTGTTTGCCAAAAATTGATCAACTGAATTGCAATATAGGCAATTTATTGCCAAGAAAAAACGTGTTTTATTAAGGCTATTTAGCCACAATTATTGATTAATTGGACTTAAGCCGAATTGTTCGAAATAAAGGCGATTAAACCGTAGTTATTAATTAACTAGGCTTTTTAGCCAATATTTTCGGATTTAAGTTTAATACCACGATTATTAAATTAACCGGGCATTTAAGCTTAATCTTTTAATTGAGGCAGTTCATTTGCCAAAGTGATGATGTGAATGCATTTATGCAAGAGTGTGGAGTAGAAGAGAAATTATGCAGATTATGCTGAAATTAAATAGCCAGGGTTTCGTTTATTTACCTGAGTGAGTCGTCGGCCACTTCTTACCTCCAGGTTAAGCTCCTCGTTAGGGGGATATTAATTAGTTCAATTTTAGTGACTAATTAATAAAGCAAGAAAGCAATAAAGCTAAATTAAAAATGCAGAAAAGCAATAAAAGAATCGCAAGGAGCGTGGGGGAGAAGGAGCGTCCGTCAACACAGACTGAGTGAGTAAAAATGGAGGAATCGGGGCCATTTTATAGGCAAACCCGGGCTGGAGGGCGGCTGCTGCCGCCGTGAAGGGCGGCCGCCGCGGCCGGCGGACTTTCTAGTTTTACGTTCCGGAGGCTTTTTTGGGAATTTCGGACCTCCAAAAAATATTCCGGGACCAGTTCCGCGATTCTCGTGACGTCTCGGACGTTTTAAGTACCATATTGGCATACTTCCGGTAAATTTCCAAAATGGCCTCTGGTCCGACCGGACTGTTTGCAGTCCGGAAAAACTGGCTTTTTGAGCCTCAAAATTTGGGTATTCACACTTACTTTATATACCGTCCTCACAAACCCATGGTGACTCACTTCATCCCAATTCCACACAAACAAGGCACAGTAATTTCACAACACAAGTAATCAAACAATACTTAATAGCAACAAATGGTGTAGCACAAATAGCAATTCACCAAGTAATGCATGACAACATTTTGCTGTGAATGCATAAATGCAAATGCAAGTGGATGATGCGAATTATCTAACACTACTCACAGTTCTTTATCGTCCTTAACAAGACTATCCTTATTACTGCTTCCTTCCAACTTTTGTCTCGTCATTCTGGAACCTTATAAGCATCCAGATAGAAAATTCTAAGTAAGAATCTTAGTTTAAGAAATTTAATTCTTATTCATTAGCTAATCATAGTAGCTACATTATGGCTGCTTATTTAGTTTATTAGCTACACAACTATATTTCTTTCTTCTACTTATTTATTCTAATTGAGGATTAATCAATATTATAGTTCATTTGGCAATCAACGCTTAATGGTAATAATAATAATAATAATAATAATAATAATAATAATAGTAAAAATTATATTGGCAATACGAGTACTAGTATTAATTTTTTTATTAGTCATTTTAAATTAATGCGTAATTATTTTAATTCATTGTTAAGTATTTTACCAAAAATCCAGCAATATCTCCCTTGTAAATCGGGATAGCTATCAATTCACATATCAAAAGCACAATTCAATATGTAGCCCATCCATTGGGCATTAACCTTAATCAAAGACCATCATCCATTATTTACATAACATTATGATAAGCGGATATTCACCATAATAGTAATTGGATACTAGATTTCATCTAACCTTCCCCTTGGCTTAGGTTAATCGATCAACTAACTCGGCTAAGCTAACAATTTAATAACTTTCTGTTTGGTTATATATATTTAACTCAATTAAACCAAAACAATAAAATTAGATCGATAAACTCGTATCAAATATTATCGGGAATTTAGTATCGAAGTCGTAGGGCTCACCGATAGAAATTTCCTTAACATCAACTCATTGCCTAAATCGAGACAAGAATTCTGCCTCTCATGGCCTTGTCGGAGTGTCGTTGGCGGGTCATTAGGACGCCGCCGTGGTCGGTGGCCGAAAAATCGACTATTGCTAGAACTGAGCAACATATACACCAAAATGCTCGAAATCATGCAAGGACCTCAAGTATATAACCAATTTAAGCTGAGTGTGCCTTGTTTGGTTGGAAATTGCCCTTGAACCTTCGGTTAGCTGCCCCTTCTTGGTTTTTTCTGATCCAAGCGACCTCACTCCAGATTGAAGCCATGAAACGAAAGCAGGGGAGGAGAGGAGGTCGATCGCACTTTGTTCGCAGCCTGGAATCGCTAGAAACGGCGTGTATCGCCGAAAGTTGAAGGAGAAGAGGCTGTCAAGGGAGACAGCACAACTCGCACCACCACAGGTCCGTTCGGCGTGAGGGAAGGCCGGAGAAGGGACTGGTGGCTTTGGGGGAGTCGATCGCTGCCTCCCTTGTGTCAAATCGTGGCTGAAAACGGGTAGGGAGGAGGAAGTGATTTAGGTGTTTGTAATCAATAACAAGTCTCTTTTTTCCGAAGATTTCCACTCTCTTGGTTCATCTCCAGAATGCTAAGTTCTTTTCCAAGTTTGATCTTAAATCTGGTTTTTGGCAACTAGGAATTCGCCCTGAAGATAGATACAAGACTTCCTTCTGTATTCTTGATGCACAGTATCAATGGACTGTGATGCCTTTTGGTCTTAAAACTGCTCCTCAATTTTCCAAATGGCTATGATCAAAATTTTGAACCCTTACTACATAGCTGTATCATCTACATTGATGACATCCTTTTGTTCTCTGACACTGCAAAGGCTCATGAAGATCTTCTGATTCAGTTCCATTCTCTTGTCCACTCTTATGGAGTCATGCTCTCTGAAAAGAAGTCCATTATTGGCAAACAAGAAATTGATTTCCTTGGACTCCATATCAAAGATGGTGAATACCAACCAGGCCCACATTTGGCCCAAGAATTAGCCCATTTTCCCGTCACCAATCTCTCCAAAATTCAAGTCCAATAATTCCTTGGGTTTATCAATTACATTAGGGACTTCATCCCTAATGCCGCCATCTACACCGAGCCCTTATCCTCTTTACTCAAAAAGAATCTGCCTCCCTGGACCCATGAACATACCAAAGCCGTCCAAACACTCAAAGACCTGGCCCAAAAGACTCCCTCCTTGACTATTCCCTCTGATGAGGCCCAACTCATTTTACAAAATGATGCTAGTGACCTAGCATGGGGTGCTATTCTTCTTCAACGCAAAAATGGCAAAGAATCCCTCTATAAATATGCTTCTGGAAAGTTTAAAGATTTAGAACTCCATTATCATTGCAATTTCAAAGAAATCCTTGCTGTGAATTATGGGATTCAGAAATATGAGTTCTTCTTAGCTTCCCGCCATTTTATTGTTTGCCTGGACAACTCCTCCTTTCCCAAGATTCTTGAGTTCAAAGGAAAACACCTTCTTGATAAACAGTTACTCAGATTGAAAGAATGGTTTTCCCGCTATGATTTTGAAGTCCAACATATCAAAGTAAAAACCAATCTTATCCCTAATTTCCTGTCAAGAGTCTCCAAACTAGTCTCCCCTGTCTCTTCCATTATCAAAATTACCTACCCTTTTATCGGTATGGCTTACTTCTTACAAGACACGCCTCATCCACAAATGCCTCAAGGCCTCTCCTCTCAGGAACGTGACATGTGGATTTATAAGAAAATAATTGAACTTTATCCTCAAGTACTTCCACAGCTTAATGATTTCTCCTCTCCTTTCCCCTAGAGACTGTTCCCCACCATCAATGAGTCATTTCCTTATACAGATCAAGAATTCTGGTATCTCTGGTGTCTTACCACTCTTTACCATCTTCCTGTAGAAATTCCACTTCTCCAAACTCTCTGGTTCTTACACAGAGACGAAAACCATCGCCATCCGGCTTGGCAATTTTTCCAACTGTTTGAAAACATTTCCTCATGGCAGTATAAGCTCACATCTTGGATTCATCAAGATAACCTGTTCACTCATCTTGATTTTAATAAAGCAAAACAATACATGGCAATCCTGTTTCTTCGCCGACAATATGACCCCACTGGAACTGTTGTTACTACCGTGACACATTGGAAAAATCTACCCTGTCGTTATGAAGAATCTTCCCTGGACATAAAACAAACATTGTTAATACATGGAAATTCACTTAATAATTCAACAAACCTGTACATTCCTATGGTTAGCATGCACCAAAGAGATACAGATCCCAGGAGAATATTTTCCTATGTAGACTGTACACTTGGACCCTCACAACTTGGACCCACAGGATCCCTTGGCTCAGAATTTCAAGATTCACAACCTCCAGAAACTCCAATGACATCCCAACAGATCAATGAATTACTTCCCAGACGATCACCACGTTTACATAAGTTTTCAGAGCCCTCTACCTCTACTGACATCCTTGATGTTCCTGGCTTTGATCCAGATGCCATTTGGAATTATGACAAGGCCAAACGTCCACGACGGTCCTACTATGACACTGACACTGATGACTTAGATGAAGATTATTCAGAGCATGAACCCATCAACAAAAGTGGATGGCGCTAAATGACAATGCCCTATAAAGACCTGTGGCCCTATTGTCACCATCATTGTCCCCTTTCACTTTTTGTGTAATGGTGATATGTTTGTCTTTTCCTTTTTTTCCTTATGTAATAATGTTTTGTAATAATGTGTGTGTCTCTATCGTGGGCCCTCCCACATTATTATGTCTAGGATAAGATTCCTTTACATTATTAGCTTAGAAGATAAGATCGCCACACGGTCTCCTACCATTGGCTAGTTTGATTACTTAAGATAAGATAAGATAAGGATGCCACATGGATTATTCCTATTGGTTCCTTGGATTGTTAGGATAAGGCTCTTTGCCTATAAATATGTAAACTCTCTCCATTGTAAAATTATCAAATGCTTTCATTAATAAAATCTCTAGTGTGTTTTCTCTCTATGGCTTTCTAAATCTTCTCTCTTTTCCTTTCTGAAGATAGTTGTTGTGCCTAAGTAGTTTTCCCTTTAGTTATGATCCCTTGTCTCCGATCTGTACCCCCTCCTGTTATGCTGGTTCCGTGTTCTAAAGACCTCGAACGGCCTTTTGTCGCCATCAGATCTTTGATTGATATTAAAGGAAATCGAGAAGATGTTTGGAAGAGGACCAAAGAAAAGCGATAACACCAAGTACTATGAGATTCTTGGCATCTCAAAGAACGCTTCGCAGGATGATCTAAAGAAGGCTTATAGAAAAGCTGCCATCAAGAACCATCCTGATAAGGGTGGTGATCCTGAAAAGTTCAAAGAGTTGGCCCAAGCATATGAGGTGTTAAGTGACCCAGAAAAACGTGAGATATATGATCAATATGGCGAGGATGCACTCAAGGAAGGAATGGGTGGCGGTGGCGGCGGCATGATCCATTTGACATTTTCCAATCTTTCTTTGGTGGCAGCCCATTTGGTGGTGGTGGTAGCAACAGGGGTCGAAGGTAGAGGAGAGGCGAGGATGTGATCCACCCTCTCAAGGTCTCTTTAGAAGATCTCTACAATGGCATCTCAAAGAAGCTTTCTCTCTCCCGCAATGTCATCTGCTTGAAGTGTAAAGGTAAAGGTTCCAAGTCTGGTGCATCAATGAAATGTTCGAGTTGCCAAGGTTCTGGAATGAAGGTCTCCATAAGACACCTTGGTCCCTCAATGATCTAGCAAATGCAGCATCCTTGCAATGAATGTAAGGGTACTGGTGAGACAATTAATGATAAGGACCGCTGCCCTCAGTGCAAGCGTGAAAAGGTTGTTCAGGAGAAGAAAGTTCTGGAAGTCATTGTTGAGAAGGGAATGCAAAATGGACAGAGGATTACCTTCCTTGGAGAAGCTGATGAAGCATCTGATACTATTATAAGGGACATTGTTTTTGTACTATAGCAAAAGGAGCATCCTAAGTTTAAGCAAAAGGGTGATGACCTAATTGTTGATCACACACTCTCTCTAACGGAGGCGCTCTGTGGCTTCCAATTTATATTGACCCACTTAGATGGAAGGCAACTGCTCATAAAATCTCAACTAGGGGAAGTAGTGAAGCCTGATCAATTCAAGGCCATAAATGATGAAGGGATGCTGATGTATCAGAGGCCGTTCATGAGGGGGAAGTTGTACATTCATTTCACTATAGATTTCCCTGACTCTCTACCTCCAGATCAGTGCAAAGCCCTAGAGGCAGTGCTTCCCTCAAGATCGTCGGTGTAGCTCTTGACAGGCTGGATGAGAGAGACAGAATGTCTGGGTTTCAAACTGGATGGGAGAAATGAAATCTTGATGGATTTATCCAGTTGGTGGACAAAGATGGGATCCTGTTGTTGGACAGGTTGAGGAAGTTGATGGAGCTTCTCATAATTTGTAATCTAGGCAGAGGGGATGAGCTTCTCAAGTTCTTCTCTAGGCAGTTGCTTAGGAGTCTGAACTATAGTGGGAGTAGGACCACCATCATCAAAGATGTATAAAGCATCACTGTGGGAGATGCTAGGTGTTTGCAGGTTGATGGCATGATCCTGGAGCCTGTAGACAATTTGGTGGTGTAAAGTGGCAGAGATGGTTTCAGGAACTTGTTCAGCACTTGTGATTTGAACTTGAACCTTCAGGGCCGTACTCAAATGTGGATCTTCAAGAGACAGATTGAAGTTGGGGAAGAAAGTGAGGACTATGCTACCAGCATTGAGAGTTGTAGCTATAGTACCAATAACAACATGTTCATACTGTAGATAGCGAGTATCAAGTAGGGACAGACAAGCAGTAATAGGTAAGCCTCGACGACCATGATAGGAGAGGACTAAACGAATGGCTCCAAAGTGGAGATGAGTATATTTTTGTTTTTTCCACTGGGCAATAAACTGTTCAGGGGTCTCTAGAGTGACATATTATTCTGCGGGTGTAGAACGCAAAACACACTGAGACAAAGAAGAGGACTGAACATACTCCTTAATATTAACAGAGGGATGGCTGATAATTTGATGGAGTTGACGGGTCAGAGATGGACTTCGTTTAAACACATCATAAGGGTTGAGAATAGGTATAAGGGAGTTTTGGATTTGGGCAGACTCAGGGATATGGGAGATTTCAACTAAATTATCTATTTTATCTGTAAGATACTGTTTATAAGTAGGTGGGAGTTGCAGGGAGGATGTTTGTACAATAGGGTTGTTAGTTACTGTTTCCATGGGTACTGTAGGTTCTCACTACAAAAAAAACTTCAAATTGCGACCGATTTTTGCGACCGACAAAAGTCGGTCGCAATATGGATACCAATTTGCGACTGATTGGTAAACAGTCGCAGATTTTAGCGCGGAAAACTCGCGCGGGATTGCCTTTCAGTTTGCGACTGAATTACTGCGGATTTGCGACTGATTTTGCGACCGATTTTGCGACCGCTTTGCGACCAACTTTGTTTCTGTCGCAAAAATGGGCGCGTCAAAAAAAGGGACACAATCTGAGACCGAAATGAGATAAAATTGCGACCGATTTTTTGCGACCGCATATTTCAGTCGCAGATCGGTCGCAATTTTGGCGCATATTAAAACGATGTCGGACAATTAAAATTTGCGACCGATTTAAATGACATTTGCGACCGATGAGTCGGTCGCAAATATTAGGGCTTTAAACGCGCCCTCTTCTTTTCCTTTTTTCTTCTTTCTCTCTTCTCCTTCTCCTCTCCTCTCTTCTCCTCCGTCCGCAGCGCGCCTCCAGCCCTCCTGAGAACGCTCCAGCCACTGTGACGCCGCCACCGACGCTCCAGTCACTCCTCTACGGCGTTCGCCACCGTTTGGACAGCATTTGAGGTAAGCCGGTGACCATTTTATTTTTTTCCAATTTTTTTTTTTTTTTTTGCGATTTTTGTGTTTTTTTCAATTTATTATTATTGTTACTATTATTACTGTTAATATTATTAATATTGTTAATATTGTTAATGTTGTTACTGTTATTATTTTTTTCGAAATTTTTTTTTTGCGATTTTTGTGTTTTTTTTCAATTTATTATTATTGTTACTGTTATTATTGTTAATATTATTAATATTGTTAATATTGTTAATGTTGTTACTGTTATTATTTTTCAATTTATTATTATTGTTAATATTATTATTTCGATTTATTATTATTGTTACTGTGACTGTTTATTATAATTAATAACATTAATCAAATAATGGATTTATAATAATAAGATTAACTAATAAAATAAAATATAATTTCATTTCATTAAGATTAATTGCATTATCATTAAATCTTTATATATGTCCTGTAATTATAAAAAAAATTAATAAGGATTTGAATTGAATATATGAGAATTTCAAAATGAAAAAAAATAAATAATTATGTCAGTTGAATTAAAATAATTTAATTACAATAATAAATATTTCAATTTATTTGGCAGAAAAATGATCATATTTAAGTAATGATCATATAATATCATCTTTTGTTATTTAATGAAAACATATAAGTAAATTATTTAAATTAAAAAATACAAATTTAAATCGGCATTCATTTAAATTTATTAAAAATATATATATAATTATATCAATAATTATACATGAATAATTTATCTATGAAATTAGAATAAACCATCAATAATAGAGGGATGGAGTTGGTAAAAAATCATACGTACAAAGATGCCAAATAACATTAAAAAAGAATTCTTTAAAATATTTAAATAAAATTAATTAATTATAGAAATATAAAATTATAGTAATAAACAAACAACAAAAGATTCCCAAACGTAATTGGTTACCTGGATGAGGAAAGTATTGATTTTTGGGGGATTCTATTAGCATATTTACATCAATATGATAAATATTTTTTATTATTAATTTTTAATAATTGTTAAATTATGAAATAATGTGGCACCAACTCTTATTTAATAATTATGTCACTTTCAGAAATTATTTCGCAAGTCTAACCATCTTACGTCAAATATAAGATAAAAATACGTTGAACACAACAAATATATATATAATTTATTTGTCATTCTCAATAATAAACTTACTTGTCATTGTTGTTACAGTTGCATTGACAAAAGTGGTGTTTTGTTAATTTATTTTTTAATAATTTCCACCGTTTCTAATGGATAACGACAACTTGTTTGAAAATGCTTTCATTATATTTCAATTAAAATATTTTATAAAATAATTTTAACATTATAAGTTAAATAAAAAAAGAAAAAGTTAAACGGCTAGTTAACAAGAAAAGATAGAGATGGGCTCATTGGGGCCCAATTTAATAAGGCGATGGTTTAAAGGGCCCAAAGAATTATGGGCTTTTATAAATACGCGTTGTTTAGTTATAGTAATTATCAACATGTACTTGCTCCACTACTGCCTAAGTTAAAATTAAAAAGAAACCCTCACTAGAATTGAATTTTGCGTTTTAGGTTAATTGAAATTGAATTTGAATCAGGGTTGTGATAATTGTAATGAGTGCTGCAGTTTTTTATCCTAACGTGCAACTTTGTTGTGATAATTGTTGTTTGAGCAAGTCCTGTTAATGATGAGTTTGGATTGGAGGCCTAGTAGTGGCCATTTTGCCTTTGGAGAATGTTGATATGTTATAGAAGTGTTTATTGAAGTGTCTTTCTATTTGAGATTTGATAGTGTTGTGCCGAAATGCTGCCGAATTTTTTTCAATAAATTCAATATGTAGAATAGTACACTTACCTTTATATATATATATATATATATATATATATATATATATATATATATATAACCTTTGTATTGAATAAATGAACTTAGTTATTTTACATTTATCTATAGTTCCCCCTTATTATAGAAATAACCTTAGTTAGTTATAAGTGTAACTTGAACATTACATTAGTGGCATGTTTTAAAGCTAGATCAGACTAATGCAATTACATATAATTTACCCTTGATAAACACATTGTTAATTAGGTAACAAAAATGCAAAATAATCGAGATTGGATGTACTGGAGGTTCGAGGTCAATGGGATATTAAGACAAGAGTTCCTGCACGGATTGGAGGCGTTTATACAGTTTGCAGTTGGTAATCCCAGTTTTATGGATGGGAATAAGTTGAGGTGTCCATGTAATCACAAGAAGTGTCGAAATCGAGCCTTCTTAGACATCGATACAGTGAAACTTCATTTGTGCAAAAATGGGTTCGTGGAAAATTATTACGAATGGATACATCATGGTGAAGCTCGAGTTGCCAGTGGGTCAGGCCACTCCATTCCGGTAAGTTTAGAAGTTCAGCCTTATCAATTTCTGTATGGTAATCAATGCAATGATATGGTAATCGATGCGAGTAGAGTACAATTTGATTGGGATAATATGGAGGAATCGCCAAATGTAGCAGCACAACAATTGTTTGACATGCTAAGTGCAGCTAACATTGAACTGTGGCCTGGATGCAAGAATCATTCAGTTCTGTCTGTTGTTGCACGATTACTACACATGAAAGCAGAGCACCATTTTTCAGAAAGGTGTTACGATGATTTTGTTCAGTTAGCAAAAGAAATGTTGCCTGAAGGCCATTCAATGGTTGATAATTTTTATCAGACAAAAAAATTAGTTCGGGGATTGGGACTACCGGTAGAAAAGATTGATTGCTGCCGTAATAATTGTATGATATTCTGGGGTGTTGACTCGGAATTCAGAGAATGCAAGTTTTGTAATCTTCCAAGATATCAACGGCGCGGTCAAGGGACTGGTAGAGTACAAAGGGAGAAGGCTTTCAAGAAGATGTATTATTTCCCTCTTGTTCCTCGCCTTCAAAGGTTATATGCATCAAAGGCGACAGCTGAACACATGACATGGCATGCTTTGCATGAATATGAGGATGGTATAATGACTCATCCGTCAGACTCTGAAGCGTGGAAACATTTTGATAACATTCATCCTCTGTTTGCTGCTGAAATAAGAAACGTGAGATTGGGGCTTTGTACTGATGGGTTTCAGCCGTTTGGCCAATCAGGACAACAATATTCATCATGGCCTATCATTGTCACACCATATAATCTACCACCGACAATGTGTATGAAAGATGAATATATGTTTTTGTGTGTTATTGTTCCTGGGCCTACTAATCCAAAACATAAAATTGATGTGTTTCTGCAGCCTTTGATGGCCGAACTTAATTATTTATGGAAATATGGGGTTCAAACATTCGATATTTCGACCAATCAGAATTTCATAATGCGAGCTGCTTTGCTTTGGACCATCAGTGATTTTCCAGCATTTGGAATGTTATCTGGGTGGAGTACCGCTGGCAAATTGGCTTGTCCTCATTGCATGGAAAACACTAATGCATTTACACTAAAGAATGGAGGTAAACAATGTTGGTTTGATTGTCATCACAAATTCTTACCAGAATCTCACCCTTGGAGGAGAAATCGACAATGCTTTAGAAAGAACACGACTATTGTTGAACCCCCTCCACCTGTGAAGTCTGGAGCAGAAATATTACAAGAAATTGAAGATTTGGGGCTTATGAAAGTTACTGAGTTGGGTGCAGATGAGGTAAATAAAATAATTGGCAGGAATAGCGGGTGGAAAAAGCGAAGCATCTTCTGGGATTTGCCATACTGGAGTTCACTTCTTATTCGTCATAACCTTGATGTCATGCACATAGTAAAAAATGTGTTTGAAAATCTGTTCAACACTGTCATGAACATTGAAGGGAAAACCAAGGATAATGCAAAAGCAAGAGCGGACATGAAGGAAATTTGTCGTCGACCAGAACTCGAGCAAACTGTACTTACTGATAAGTTTCCGAAGGCATGTTATTGTTTAGATAAACCCCAAAGGCAATTATTGTGCGAATGGTTACGATCATTAAGGTTTCCAGATGGCTACTGTTCAAATATGGGTAGATGTGTGGACATGAGGAAGTACAGATTGTTTGGCATGAAAAGCCATGACTGCCATGTTTTCATGCAAAGATTGATTCCTGTGGCATTCCGAGAATTATTACCAGGAAAAATTTGGGAAGCAATGACAGAATTGAGTCTGTTTTTCAAGGAATTGACGATGACTGTTATCCGATGCAATGATATGGACCAATTAGCGCGAGAAATCCCAATTGTGATGTGCAAGTTGGAGCGAATTTTTCCACCCGGCTTCTTTGATTCTATGGAACATCTGCCGATTCATTTGCCCTATGAATGTCGTTTAGCAGGACCGGTACAATATCGATGGATGTATCCATTTGAGAGGTGATTCACTAACATCTCATTCTAATGATTACATCATTTATTTGAACTTATACTTACATATTGGCATTGTACAATCACAGACACCTGCAGAAAATTAAAAAGAATGTGCGCAATAAGGCAAAGGTCGAGGGATCCATTTGCAATGCATATTTGGTTGAAGAAGCTTCCACATTCTGTTCGCACTACTTTGACCAACATGTTTTCAACAAGCATCGGAGAGTGCCACGTAACGATGACGGAGGAGATCGCGTTCAATCTGAGTTTGAAGGAAATCTAAAAATTTTCACCTACCCTGGGCGTACGATTGGTAAATCAAAAAAAAGACGATTGACTGATGCAGAGATACAAGCGGCTCAAACCTATATTTTATTGAATTGCGAAGAGATCACACCATATGTACAGTAAGTATAAATAATGTAAACATTCTAGACTTGATGTTGGCCGTTGTTAAAGTATACTTATGCTAATATGGTTCGTTCATAAATAGGGAATATATCAATCTTCTGCGGCTTCAAAATCTCAATTTGACTGATACTGCAGTTGATGCAAAGCTGGACACGGAATTTGCAGAATGGTTCAAATATTATGTAAGTTACTTTCAATGTACACAACACGGAATGTACATTTATTAAATTTGACTCATGTCATTACTATTTCCCATAGGCTCGAAGCTCGGGAAGCGATATTCGTAACAGATTTATTATGGATCTGGCAAAGGGGCCATTACCGGTTGCTAATGCCTACTCTGGCTACTTTGTAAACGGTTACAAGTTTCACACTGAGGGTTATGGTAGAAGCAGAAAGACAATGAACAGCGGTGTGTGCATAAAGGGATCAAACTACAGTGACGTGTCAAACGATTTTTATGGGAAATTGGTTGAGGTTTTGGAGTTAGAATATCCAGGCCTACCAATGAAGTGCACAATCTTATTCAAATGTGAATGGTTTGATCCTACGCCAAACATTGGCACGAAGGTTCATCCTAAGTATAATCTGGTTGATATTAATCAAAGAAGAAGATATACAAAGTATGAACCGTTTGTTTTGGCAATGCAAGCTACACAAGTGTACTATGTCCCATATCCATCGTTTAAACGAGATAGATGCGATTGGATGGCAGTGTGTAAAATCAAGGCTAGATCAGTTGTTCATGCACTTGAAACGAAACAGTCTTCTTCACTCGCAGTATCGGAGGCATTTCAAGAAGTTAGGGTTGAAACGCAACCGATGCAAGTTGTTGAAGATTTAACAGATAGGTTGGATGATGAAAGCCGATCTTATGTTGAAATAGGAGCATCAGATGATGAAGAGGAAGAAGATCAAATCATCATGGGTACCTCAGAAGACGAATATGAAGAAGAGGAAGCTGATGAAGAGGAGGAGGAAGCAGATGATATTGAAGACACTTAAAACTTAGAGCAATTTTACTGTTAGAAATTGATAAATGTATATGCAATTAATATTATTAATGAAGAATTTCAATGGTATTCACTTTGTTTACTCGTATTTACCACATGTTCTACAATTCATATAATTGTATAAATTCATTTTATCTAGGTTCTGATATCTGCAGTACAGATGGCTAGAGGCAGAGCGTTTGATTCTGACGCGTCCGGCAGTGGTTCGCGTGGAGGTCGTGTACCTGGACGCAGTGCCCGTGGACGAGTAGGGTCGATCCCTCGTCCTTCGTCAGGTACGTCTGGGGCTTCGTCATCTGCTCAGCGACCGGTACTGCCGCCATCACATCCTTCTTCAGGTACGTCTGGGGCTTCATCCTCTGCTCAGCGTCCAGTACTGCCGCCATCACAGCCTTCTGCTCCTTCCTCTTCTGCTCCTTCCTCTTCTACCCCCATTTCTGGACCATTACAGACTCCAGCAGCTGCACAGTCACCCACTGTGCAAGGTAATCATAAATGTCATAACTGTCATTTTAATTATATATTAATTATCTAGAAATGTATAACATTTGTCATTTATTTTGCAGCTTCATCAGATCCACGTATCACCCTCAGTTTGGTAGCGAGACAGTAAGTACTTATTCAGATTTTCTGTAGGCATATTTTGTAATTATATTTTGTACTTGTTCATCTCTGTGATGCTTTCGTGTAATTATATTTCACTTCTGTTTTTTTTTTTTTCAGCATATATCCATCTTCTCGAGCAGCGAGGCAAATTTTGAAGATAATCAAGCTACAGCTGCATAAAGAAGGATACACATGGGATGCCGTACCACAAGAGGCGAGAGACTTTTATTGGGAGGAGTTCCAGGTACTCTTTGGTTTAAGTTATATCATCATTCAATGTTTACAATTCAAGATAAATCCTTAGTGTTTAAACGCTATATTTCATTTTTTTGCAGAAACATTTCATATGGGACGAGGCCATTACAGCTATGTTGAAAGTAGCCTGGGAGAAGATATGCGCCGATCGATACACTGACTTCACGTATAGGATGAGAAAAAGCGGTAAGAAGCAGCAGTGCGTGTCTCAGGAGATATGGGAGAGCTGGCAAAAGGCTTGGGAGGATCCTGCATTCAAGAGAAAGCGGGAGATATTTGCACAAAACAGGCGCAGTGAGACTGGCGGTGATGGAGCAGGACCTTCGCGACACACAGGCGGATCTATATCTGCTATAGAGACAGCTCGATTATTAGTAAGTGACCTAGTCCATTTACAATACACTGATGTTTAATGAAAGTACATTATATATATTAATATATCATGAATAAAAATTTATTACAGGCTAAAGAATTAGGTCGTGAGCCCACACCGATGGAGGTGTTTACATACACTCACACGAAGGACCACGATCGTAATACCTTTGTCGACAGACGTGCGCTGAGCGTCAATGTAAGTAACAATGAATAATATTTACATTTACCCTCTAATCATTGCGAAGATGTACAAAGTTCAATATAATAAAGCTTGCAATTGCATTGATTAATTAATTTTTTATTTTCAGGAGAACTATACTACAGCTCGGGAGCGTATTGTTACTTCTCAGACCGATGAATCCGAAGCTGAGTCAAGAATTGACGAGGTAGCGCTTTATCTCGAGGCTGTAGGGGGCGAGAAGAAGAGGAAGGTATACGGCATCGGGTCTCAGGCATCACAGTTTTACACTGGCTCAGCAGCTCACGCTTCTACAGCCAGCGCAGCACCGCAGCCGGAGCACACTGGCTCGCACTATGATGATGATATACGGGCTCAGCTTGCTGATCAGCAGAGACAGATTGCAGAGCTTAGAGCGCATGTGCTACGGCTGTCCGGTGAGGACCGTGCTGGTACTTCTTCCTCTGATCCTGCGCCTGCTACAGACCGACATGTTTCGACGTCTCAGCAGCAGCCACTATCGGCTCCTGATCCCGATGCTGCAGGCGATACCTTGCTCACCCCTCCTGGCGCTACATCACATCCAGCAGGTACTCCTCCCGGCGGTCCGACATCGGATCCTGCAGATGAGCAGCAGCATATATAGATTTGATTTCCGACCTTTTATTTTTTCATTTGTATTTTCATTTTTTAATTTGTTCAGAACAATAAAAATTACATTTTTATACTGTTCTTGAATTGCGTGTGTGTATATATGCATTTATGTCAACTTTCACAGGTGTAGAAAAATTTTGGTTTCAAAATAATATTTAATTTTTTTTATTCCCTTTTTCATTTTTGCGACCGATTTGCGACCGATTTGATACCAAAAAAAAAAATTTTGAATTTATAAATTGAGACCGATTTGCGACCGATTTTAAAAAATTGCGACCGATATTCTGCGACCAAAGTTGCGACTGAATTTCCAATTAAACCACGACCAAAATTTGCGACCGCTTTTTCAATTTTGCGACCGAATTATCGGTCTCTAATTTGCGACCGATTTTCTCATCGGTCGCAATTGACATTTGCGACCAGTGATTTTGCGACCGACGTTTGTAGGTCGCAAATCGGTCGCAAAGTATAAATAGCGACCGATTTTTGCCATTTTGCGACCCATTTGTCGGTCGCAAAATGGCGTTTTTTTTGTAGTGTCTCCTTCTTCCAATAGTTACTATAGCAAAGCATTTTTCAGGCTTTAGGCTCTGATACCAAGCTGCCGAGA
This sequence comes from Jatropha curcas, assembly GCF_041381405.1. Lineage (NCBI taxonomy): Eukaryota > Viridiplantae > Streptophyta > Magnoliopsida > Malpighiales > Euphorbiaceae > Jatropha > Jatropha curcas. The sequence goes on along the minus strand of NC_143160.1, from coordinate 22,389,096 downwards.
GCTATCCACCCTTCCTGTTATACTATTCAGACGTTCGCAACTGTACAGCCACACAAGCCATCCATGGCGACAAAAGGCCGTTCGAGGTCTTTAGAACACGGAACCAGCATAACAGGAGGGGGTACAGATTGGAGACAACGGATCATAACTAAAGGGAAAACTACTTAGGCACAACAACTATCTTCAGAAAGGAGAGAGAGAAGATTTAGAAAGCAATAGAGAGAAAACACACCAGAGATTTTATTAATGAAAGCATTTGATAATTTTACAATGGAGAGAGTTTACATATTATAGGCAAAGAGCCTTATCCTAACAATCCAAGGAACCAATAGGAATAATCCATGTGGCATCCTTATCTTATCTTATCTTAAGTAATCAAACTAGCCAATTGTAGGAGACCATGTGGCGATCTTATCTTCTAAGCTAATAAAGTAAGGAATCTTATCCTAGACATAATAATGTGGGAGGGTCCACGATAGAAACACACACATTATTACAAAACATTATTATATAAGGACAAAAAGGAAAAGACAAACATATCACCATTACACAAAAAGTGAAAAGGGACAATGCTGGTGACAATAGGGCCACAGGTCTTTATAGGGCATTGTCGTTTAGCGCCATCCACTTTTGTTGATGGGTTCATGCTCTGAATAATCTTCATCTGAGTCATCAGTGTTAGTGTCATAGTAGGACCGTCGTGGACGTTTGGCCTTGTCATAGTTCCAAATGGCATCTGGATCAAAGCCAGGAACATCAGGATGTCAGTGGAGGTAGAGGGCTCCAAAAACTTATGTAAACATGGTGATCGTCTGGGAAATAATTCATTGATCTGTTGGGATGTCATTGGAGTTTCTAGAGGTTGTGAATCTTGAAATTCTGAGCCAAGGGATCCTGTGGGTCCTAATTATGAGGGTCCAGGTGTACAGTCTACATAGGAAAATATTCTCCTGGGATCTGTATCTCTTCGATGCATGCTAACCATGGGAATGTACAGCTTTGTTGAATTATTAAGTGCATTTCCATGTATTAACAATGCTTGTTTTATGTCCAGGGAAGATTCTTCAAAATGACAGGGTAGATTTTTCCAATGTGTCACGGTAGTAACAACAGTTCCAGTGGGGTCATATTATCGGCGAAGAAACAGGATTGCCATGTATTGTTTTGCTTTATTAAAATCAGGATGAGTGAACATGTTATCTTGATAAATCCAAGCTCTGAGCTTATACTGCCATGAGGAAATGTTTTCAAACAGTTGGAAAAATTGCCAAGCTGGATGGCGATGGTTTTCTTCTTTGTGTAAGAACCAGAGAGTTTGGAGAAGTGGAATTTCTACAGGAAGATGGTAAAAGAGTGGTAAGACACCAGAGATACCAGAATTCTTGATCTGTATGAGGAAATGACTCATTGATGGTGGGGAACAGTCTCCAGGGGAAAGGAGAGGAGAAATCATTAGTATGTGGAAATACTTGAGGATAAAGTTCAATTATTTTCCTGTAAATCCACATGTCACGTTCTTGAGAGGAGAGGCCTTGAGGCATTTGTGGATGAGGTGTGTCTTGTAAGAAGTAAACCATACTGATAAATGGGTAGGTAATTTTGATAATGGAAGAGACAGGGGAGACTGGTTTGGAGACTCTTGACAGGAAATCAGGGATAAGATTGGTTTTTCCTTTGATATGTTGGACTTCAAAATCATAGCGAGAAAACTATTCTTTCAATCTGATTAACTGTTTATCAGGAAGGTGTTTTCCTTTGAACTCAAGAATCTTGGGAAAGGAGGAGTTGTCCAGGCGAACAATAAAATGGCGGGAAGCCAAGAAGAACTCACATTTCTGAATCCCATATTTCATAGCAAGGATTTCTTTGAAATTGCAATGATAATGGAGTTCAGAATCTTTAAACTTTCCAGAAGCATATTTACAGAAGGATTCTTTGCCATTTTTGCGTTGAAGAAGAATAGCACCCCATGCTAGGTCACTAGCATCATTTTGTAAAATAAGTTGGGCCTCATCAGAGGGAATAGTCAAGGAGGGAGTCTTTTGGGCCAAGTCTTTGAGTGTTTGGACGGCTTTGGTATGTTCATGGGTCCAGGGAGGCGGATTCTTTTTGAGTAAAAAGGATAAGGGCTTGGTGTAGATGGCGAAGTTAGGGATGAAGTCTCTAATGTAATTGATAAACCCAAGGAATTGTTGGACTTGAATTTTGGAGAGATTGATGTCGGGAAAATGGGCTAATTCTTAGGCCAAATGCGGGCCTGGTTGGTATTCACCATCTTTGATATGGAGTCAAAAGAAATCAATTTCTTGTTTGCCAATAATGGACTTCTTTTCAGAGAGCATGACTCCATAAGAATGGACAAGAGAATGGAACTGAATCAGAAGATCTTCATGAGCCTTTGCAGTATCAGAGAATAAAAGGATGTCATCAATGTAGATGATACAGCTATGTAGTAAGGGTTCAAAAATTCTGATCATAGCCCTTTGGAAAATTGAGGGAGCAGTTTTAAGACCAAAAGGCATCACAGTCCATTGATACTGTGCATCAGGAATACAGAAGGCAGTCTTGTATCTATCTTCAAGGCGAATTCCCAATTGCCAAAAACCAAATTTAAGATCAAACTTAGAAAAGAACTTGGCATTTTGCAGATAGACCAAGAGAGAGGAGATCTTAGGAATAGGAAACTTGTCATCAGCAAAGAAGTGATTTAATGGTTTGTAATCAATCACAAGTCTCTTTTTTCCTCGAATTTGTTCTGTGTGTTTATTCACATAAAACGCTTGACATGCCCATGGAGACTGAGTTGGTTCAATGAGACCTTGTTGAAGAAGTTCTTGATATTCAGCTCTAGCTAAAGCTATGTCAGAAGGAGACATACCAGGGCGACTAGCTTTAGTGGGGTTAATGTCCTCATTGAGCTTGAAAGGAAGAGAGACAAAGAAATTAGGATTTTTATACAAAGGCGAAGGATGGTTGAAGGTGAGATGAGACGTTGGCCAACATGGAGAGAACAATTCTTTAATATGAGCAAAGTCTAGTGGAACAGCGGCTATAGAGAATTGGTTGGGACTGTTGGTGTATGGTTTAAACTGTCTTTTATATTTAATACCAGAGGGGAGGATTTGCAGGTTCTGTGCATGTTGATAAACATCCAAACCAATAAGAAGATCACAGCCAAAGAGGTAGGAACCAATAACATGTGTCCATATAATACAATCAGGGAAGAACTGAAGGCCAATTTTCTTCTTAGTAACCATAGTTGTTTGAAACTTTTTCCCATCAGCAGTTGCGAAATGGAAAATCTTCTTTTTCCAGGCATGAGTAGGTAACACATCAGGATTGATCATTGTACAATGTGAACCAGTGTCAAAATATGCTATCATGAGTAAAAAGTGATCTTTTGATTAAGTGAATATTTGTTGAAAGAATATTATAATGATGATGTTATATGTTCATGAATTTTATAAAGAAATTTAAATATGAATTTGTTATTATTTGGTTCATGAATATTATTAGAACTTCTAAAGAGCTTCCAAAGATTATTGATTCTTTAAGGAAGAGTTTGAAATGAAAGACATTGGGAATATAAAGCTTTGTCTGGATCTGAAGTCGAACATTTCATAAATAGAATTTTGTCTATGAATCCAGATATATGACTAAGTTATTAAAATTATTTTTTATGTGGATGCCAATGATTGTGAGGTCATTTGATGAGAAAATGACTATTTTTCAACTTTGAGAAAATTATGAAGAACCTATTGCTCCTGAAGTACCATATTTTAGTGTAATAAAAGTGCTAATGTATTTTACTAGTCATATGATTTGATATAACATTTTTTATAAATTTTATTTGCAAGATATAGTTCTTCTTGAATATGAAGAAATTTAATTGAGTTAAATATATATTTTGAGATCTCCACGACATATGATAAATATGAGTTTATATTATAAGTAACATGTCAAAATCATATTTGATTGACTATAAAAATATAGGCTATTTATCTAATCCACGTTATATTAGACTACAAATAAATCATTCGTTTACATATAAAGACACAAATATTTCAAGACATTTAAGAAATGAAATATTGCTACTACATTTTTTGGCCATGAAAATTTTAGTAACTCATGAAGAAAGACGAGAAGGTGTTTGATTAAGATAAATATTTCAAAATGTTCAAAGTACGTGCAGTTTACTTGTCCAGAAAGGAATTTCTACAATATTATAAAAAGACATACTTCATATACACATCTCTCTTGAAGGAATGATATATTAAAGGAGACAAGAAAAATATATTTCACTAAAATTTTTCTTCACTCATGATCTCCAAAAAAAAAAAAAAAATGGTGACATTGAAGTTCAACCACTCAAGCAACGATTTTGTTAATTTCTTGTTAAAACACTTTTCACTTTAAGTTTTCTACTATAAGTTTTGAAGAAATGATGCATAAAGTTGGAAAGTATAACTGAAAGATCTCAAGGGATATCTTCATTAGGGGAGTAAATATGCATTGCACTTTTTTCTTTTTAACCAAGTTTTTCCGCTGGATTTTCTTGGTAAACGTTTTTAATAAAGCAATATTTCAATGCATATTTAAGAAAAAAAACAATGTATTGTTTTTACTTTACTGAGATTTTTTTCTCACATGGTTTTTTTTAGTAAAGTTTTGATGAGACATATTCTTTTTTTATCAACAAAATTAAATATATTATTAAGAAAAGATAAATTGCAAGTAGGAAAAACTCACATTCCCATGGAGCTAAACCCAAGCCATCAGGTTTTCCCTGTACACCCAAAAGACCTAACCTGGATATGAGAAGTAAAAACCCGCTGCAAAAATCAAAACCACAAAACAAATGATCACCAAAAACTTATCAAAAAACTGTAGCTACTTTTCATGAAAAGGGAAAAGTAGATTTGCGAAGAAACAATACTAATCGTTATTTTTCTTCCTTCTTTTAAAAAATTCGCATGAGTGCACCAAAGAAGGAAAGAGAAACCAGTCATTAAGAGGAATATGAGAGAATGAACATTTAGCTTTATTCAACTCGAAACTTCTAACTTCAATTCTGTTCACCAACTGATCATCTTCTAACCATATTTGCTTAAAAATGAAAGTGTTTCTCTTCTACCAAATATACCAACAGTGTTAGTTATATGCCTTATAGCCAATTTAATGGGTTATATTTTGGATATAATATTTCATGTGATAAATATTTTATTATTAATAAAAGGTATTTATTTATCTTTTATATTCTATTTATTGAATCTTGATAAAAGATAAAGTTCATGAGATAACATTGCTCTGTGAAATAAATTATAATATGGTTATAATTATGAGCTTTATATTTGCATTAAAGTAATGTCTCTAAATATTTCTTATCAATGTTCTCCTCATTATTGGACGATGATTAGAGCTATTGAAACTAATACATATTATGTTCTTTCCTTAGCGAACTAACTGTTCTCATAAGTAGAGATATATGTGATATCTAGAACTAATAATATGTAGCACTACAAAAAAATCGCCGATTTGCGACCGATTTTTGCGACCGACTAAAAACGGTCGCAATTTTGCGACCGATTTGCGACCTATGGACAAACAGTTGCTAATTGTAGCGCTAAAAATTCCCGCGAGTTTTTTTTTTCAGTTTGCGACTAGTGTACTATGGATTTGCGACCGATTTGCGACTACGTTTTATTCCGTCGCAAAATTATGCGCTTCAAAATTAGGATTAAGTTCTGAGACCGATTTGCAACCGATTATTTGCGACCGACAGTTTGAGTCACAAATCGATCGCAATTTTATTGCGAGTAAAACGATGTCGCAGAATTAAAAATTACGACCGATATTAATGAAATTTGCGACCGACTCATCGGTCGCAAATATTATGGCTTTAAATGCCAGACGCCCTCCTTCTTCTTTCTTCTTCTTTCTTTCTTCTCCTCCTCCTCTCCTCTCCTCCGTTCGCAGCGCCGCTCCAGCCCTTCCTGACGCCGCTCCAGCCCTCCTGACGCCGCCATCTCTGCTCCATTGCAACTCCAGTCACTCCATTGCTATTTAGACGCCCTCCTCCTTCTTCTTTCTTCTTCTTTTTTTCGATTTTTTTTTTTTGCGATTTTGTGTTTTTATTATAATAATTTTTGGTAAGTTTTGTGTATTTGTGATTAGGAATTAGGTACTGTTATTATTATTATTATTATTATTATTATTATTATTATTATTATTATTATTATTATTATTATTGTTACTGTTGTTGTTGTTATTATTATTATTATTATTATTATTATTATTATGATTTTTGATAGATGCAATGTCTTAGAATGTGAAAATACTGGTAACCTCATCTCAGTTAATATTGTCCAGCTAAAATGTCCATTATAATTTATGATATTGTAGTTCAGGTAGTTATCTCGTAGTTGCATTTATATAAAAGTGCACTTTAGGATACATGTGAATGGAAGTTATTATAGTTCATTCTCATTGAGAAGTTGAATTATATACATTAGAAAATGCACTTGGCACTTTATAGATATCAGGCCATGTGGGTGCCTAATACTTTAAAGTAAGATTATATAGGCACTTTATAGGTTAAGGAAAGGAAGACGATCCAAGAGAGCTTTAAGATGCTTTCAATATTCTAACTTATATCATTACTACCAACTTATTGCACTTCATGCACAAAATTCTAATATAGCTGCATATAACACCAATTTTTTGTGATAAAATTAGCTTAGTTTCTAATGTTTCTTATCAATTTTCTAACATATCTGATTAGGATGCTCTAGTAGATGGTACAGGAAATTCAGTTTAATGTCTGTAGCTGAGCAGATATTTGGTGCTAATGGGAAGAAGATGCATCCAGCTTTGATATTCCTAGTATATATCAAGAGCCATTGCTGAAATAGTGAGATTAAAGTAGGTTTATTTGGTATTCATTTTCAGTTCCCAACATTATATAGAATAGAATAGAATATTGACATCCTTTGTTGTAGGGAACTTACAATAAAGCATCGTCGCCTAGCAGAAATCATTGAGATGATCCATACTGCAAGCTTAATACATAATGATGAGAGTGACATGCGAAGAGGTAATACTTAGAGTTTGACATGAAAGCAACTTGACAAAGAAAAAAACATTAAAATAAATTAGTATCGTAGTAATATATATAATACTTCTAAATGACTAAATCCGCTTGTTGAGTTGCTAGTTCCACATTATGCCTGGATTGTTCCAAGTACCACATTAATCGATCTTTTCCACTTCCTACTAAAAATATTGAATAACAGGTTGATTAATTTGCATATACTAAACCAAGGTAATGCAGCTAATTAAAACATGAAAGAAATTAACATGAAAGGATGGAAAGAAATTTGGATATTTTCAACTCAAAAATTGCCCTTTTTTGCCTAATGCTTATTTATTTTACTTTAACAACAAAGTTATGTTTATTTAGTTTTTCATTTGTTTTTTGACATTTTGTTCAGTACAATAACAATTACATTTTTATATTATTTTTCAATTGCATTTGTGATATATATATATATATATATATGTCAATTTTCACAGGTGCGAAAAAATTATGGTTTTATAATAATATTTATTTTTTTTTATTTTTTTTCAATTTTGCGACCAATTTGCAACCAAAAATAAAAAATTTAAATTTATAATTTGCGACCGAAGAAAAAATTGGTCGCAAAAAATTTTGGGACTAGCATTTTTGCGACCGATGTTTATCGGTCGTAGATCGGTCACTAATTGAATTTAGCGACCGATTTTTGGCATTTTGCGACCGATTGGTCTGTTGCAAAATGCCGTTTTTTTTGTAGTGTAGGTGCTTGTTATTTAAACAAGTCCACTAGATTGACTTGCATGAAAATTCCATATGGAGAGTTACTTGTGTCAGTGGAATACTCAAGTGATGGTTGTGTAAGTGATCCTTTAACTTGAAATTACTAAGCTATCTTGTATGGGATGATTATGTTTTAATTCTTCGTTCACATTGAGGATTTATCATCCTAAGTAAATCATGAAAAATGTTCCAATTGTTCTCTATTAGTGTTGATTAAGAATCCTTACACAAGATAGAATGAAATTAGCAAATTAGATTTGAAATTTCATTCAACTGACAATGGCTAAGAGTAAGAGAACTAACATGATTTAGTAAAATAGACACACTTCATGTCTAATTACTAAATCAGAACATTAATGATGAAGGGATATTAATTACACTGATATATTTGAAACCTAGAAAGTCACATGCATTGAAAGGTTAATTGCACTAAAAAATTGGAACCTAATTACTAAATAGAACTTCTCATGCATTGAAAGGTTAAGTCAAACCATTTTGACTTTCCAAATATTTGGGTAGTAATGATATATTTCTAAACAATGTAGTTGACCTTCAAATATTAATTAATTAATTTAATGTATATTTATTGCCAACATATTTGAAACATAAAAAGTCACACATAAGAATGGATATGACAAAGTGAAAATGATAATTAATCGAATCACATATGACTTGGAGCAGGACCTTCTCGACACACAGGCGGATCAATATCTTCTATAGAGACAGCTCGATTATTAGTAAGTGAACTAGTCTCTTTATATGAAACTGATGTTTAATGAAAGGACACTATATATATTAATATATCATGCATAAAAATTCATTACAGGCTGAAAAATTAGGTCGTGAGCCCACACCGATTGAGGTGTTTACATACACTCACACGAAGGACCACGATCTGAATACGTTTGTCGATAGACGTGCGGTGAGCGTCAATGTAAGTAACAATGAATAATATTTACATTTACCCTCTACTCGTTGCGAAGATGTACCAAGTTCAATATAATAAAGCATGCAATTGCATTGATTAATTAAGTTTTTGTTTTCAGGAGAACTATACTACAGCTCGGGAGCATCTTGTTTCTTCTCAGACCGATGAATCTGAAGCTGAGTCAAGAATTGACGAGGTAGCGCTTTATCTCGAGGCTGTAGGGGGCGAGAAGAAGAGGAAGGTATACGACATCGGGTCTCAGGCATCACAGTTTTACTGCGGCTCAGCAGCTCACGCTTCTACAGCCAGCGCAGGCTCACAGCCCGAGCACACTGACGAGCACTATACTGAATTACGGGCTCAACTTGCTGATCAGTGTGAATACTCAAATTTTGAGGCTTCTCATGTTGTTGGTGGCATGTGAAACTCTTTAAATGGAGGAAAACACGCTGCTACAGTGCCATGCCAATTAGTTTGACTTTGCTACAGTAACTTTGACTTTGCTGCAGCAACTGTGCAAATAGTCCGGCTGGACCGGAGGCCATTTTGGACATTTACTGAAAATATGTCAATATGGTACTTGAAACGTCCGGAATTTCACGAGGATCGCAGAACCGGTCCCGGAATGATTTTTGGAGGTCGGAAACTTCCAAAAAAGGCTCCCGGAGCGAGGCACGGTGGCCACACCGACAATGGCGGCGCCGGCCGCCGGGCCTGGCGGCAGCAGCCGCCCAAACTGGGCGGTAGCTGCCGCCCCACCGCGCAGGCGAGGCCACTCGCCCCGCGCGGGCGGGGCCTCTCGCCCCGCGCGGGCGGGGCCTCTCGCCCCGCGCGGGCGAGGCCTACCGCCAACACGCGCGGGGCCTGTCGCCCCGCACGGGCAGGGCTTGGCCCCCCACCCCCTGGGCGAGCCCTGCCGCTAGCGCGCGCGGGGCCTGTCGCCCCGCGCGGGCGGGGCCTGTCGCCCCACCGACAGGGCGGTAGCTACCGCCCTCCCGGGCGGTGCCTACCGCCGAGCCGGGCGACAGCCGCCGCCCAGCTCCTCCGGCGGCAGCTACCGCCGAGACAGGCGGTAGCTACCGCCGGGGACCCGAAAATGGCCTATAAATAGGCCATTTTCAGACCATTTTTGACACACCTGTCTGTTTTGACGGACGAATCCTTCTCCCTCTCACGCTCCTTGCGTTTTCTTTACCGCTTTTTGCATTTTAATTTAATTTTTATTGCATTTTTATTGTAATATTTGACCACTAAAATTAAATAAAATTGAAAATTAATTAATATACCTAAACGAGGAGCTTAACCTGGAGTTAAGAAGTGGTCGACGATTAAATCAGGTACGTAAACGAAACTCTGCCTATTTGATTTTAGCACTTCATGCATACTTCTTTTCTACTCTTAATAATTCTATAATTGCATAAACGCATTCACGTCATCATTTAGACAAATAAACCGTCTTAAATTAATTTGATTAAGCTTAAATGCCCGGTTAATCAATAATTGTGGTATTAAAGTTTAAATCCGACAATATTGGCTAAAAGAGCCTAGTTAATTAATAACTACGGTTCAACTGCCTTATTTCGAACAAATCCGGCTTAAGTCCAATTAATCCATAAGTGTGACTAAAAGCCTAAATCAACATTTTTTGGCAAAATGCCTACAAATTAACCTTTTTCGGCTAAAAGTCGTAAAACCGAACCATTTTGGCGAAACGCCTTAAAATCAATCTTTTTTCGACTAAAAGTCGTAGAATTGGACCATTTTGGCCAAAGGCCTAAAATCAACCATTTTAGCGACAAATCGCTTAAAATCGACATTTTTGGCAAAATGCCTTAAAATCAATCATTTTCGATTTAAAACCGTAAAATCAACCATTTTAGCGACAAATCGCTTAAAATCGACATTTTTGGCAAAATGCCTTAAAATCAATCATTTTCGGTTTAAAACCGTAAAATCAACCATTTTAGCGACAAATCGCTTAAAATCGACATTTTTTGGCAAAATGCCTTAAAATCAATCATTTTCGGTTTAAAACCGTAAAATCAACCATTTTAGCGACAAATCGCTTAAAATCGACTTTTTTGGCAAAATGCCTTAAAATCAATCTTTTAAGCGACAAATCGTTTAAATGAACCATTTTGGCACAAATGCCTCAAAATCAACATTTTTTGGCAAAATGCCTAAACAAAATGCACAAAGCATATACACACTCATGCACAAAGCATACACACTTATGCACAAAGCATACACAAAATCATGCACAAAGCATACGCAAAATCATGCACAAAGCATACACACAAAATGCACAAAGCATACACAAAATCATGCACTAAGCATACACACACCCATGCATTAAGCATATCATTCAAAGCCCTCTAAAAGAGGCCTATCGAACTACGTTGACTTTGATCTTCCATTCAAACGGAAGTACGTAGGCACGTTCGGGATTTCACCCCGGGTGGCAAGTCAAAATCACTCAAACATTTCATTAATCCATCATTTACCTTGCAAAGCATTCATTCATCGGTTAGTTTATCAGCATGACATAGTCTCGGGATCCATCTCGGGTTTGCATACCATGCCTTACACATTGGGATAATTAATCTAGTAACTAGGTTAATTAAAATTGAAGTCATTCAGGGTTTTTTCCTAGTTTACCCTAAAATAATTAAACAAGGTGGCGACTCACACACTCACGTGCATTTCTTTCTTTTGTCATATGCATTCACTACGCTATGATATTTGGGGAAAGGGGTTCACAGTTTGGCGACTTCACTGGGGATGTATGTAATCATTTTGCATACAGTGGACTACGATTGTTGTGTAAACTAACCCGCCCTTCTTTAGGGTATTATTTTACAATGCTTTGTTTTGCAGATATGAATCAAGTGTTCTTTCCTTAAGAATACTTGATATGGAAATCCGGACTTAATTAATGTGATTAAGACATTAAAACTTGTTGATTTATTTGCACGATTGAGAATCTTTTTCTCCATTGCATAAAAAATGAACCTCAAATGAATTTCTTCTCTTCTGTTCAAACTTCTGAGTCTGGATAGCAAGTAGCGCTGATCGGCAGGTCTCTTTGATTATGCCGACAGACAGCCAAAGCGTCCTCCCTGTTACCGCAAACCATCTCTAATCCTTTTGGAGGTGGCACATGGGTATGCGTACCGTTGGACCCACGCGAAACTCCTTGTTTCACATGTGGTTAGGTATATCCATACTCAAGGTTCAAGGGTCCCTTAATAAGCCGATTCTCTATTTGTGTCATAGCCTATAGAACCTATCCTTTAGGACTATATGCACCCAATGGTACGAATCATCTCATTAAAATAAATTATGACGTGTTGTTGTGCGCATTCATGACATACCATAAGCATTAAAAAAAAAAAAAAAGAGAAGAGAGTGGAGAGACACAAAAATATCCTTCTGTTTGTCAGTCATGCACAGTTGGACAAAGAGTCGGTCTACCTCATATCAGTTACTCTGACACACAATACCGCCCACTATACCCTAATGCGATTACCCTTACACTTACAGGTACCCCCTGTGCAAGCGACCACAATAATACCAGACACACCTACAGTGCTATCACCAACCTCAACTACACCGATGGCATCACTAGCTGACATCCAAACCCTCATGGAACAAATGGAAGCCAGAATACAGGCTAGGATGAATGAGGCATTGGCTGCCCAAAGAACCGCCCTATTAGCTGAACTAAGTGGTGGTAATGGAAGTGGGGCTTCCGCTGGGGGGAGTGGTCCTGCTGCCTCCAACCAAGGACCTGGCTCTGCGCCTACGTTTTCAAACCCTAACTTGGATGAAATGACCTCCAAAACTGCTTCTGAGCTGGAAGCTCAAAGAATGAGAGAAAAACTGGAATTGCTAGAAAGGTCTGTTACTGCTCTAAAGACCCACAAGGAGGTGGTGGACATGGACTCTTTGTCCTTGTTCCCCGAAGCAAGATTGCCTACTAAGTTCAAAATGCCAAACATGGACAAGTTTGATGGAACCACCTGTCCTAAAACACACTTGAAAATGTATGTGGGCGCCCTTAACCCATTTGGATTAAGCAGCGAGCTCCTTGCTCAGTTGTTCCAACAATCCCTGACTGGTGCTGCTTTGAGATGGTTTGTCAGTTTGGACCGCTCTAAGATGAAAACCTGGGAGGATGTTTGCAATGCTTTTAATTCTCAGTATCACTATAATATAGAAGTTGATGTTACTCGAAGAGAACTAGAAACTACCAAACAAAAGAACAATGAACCCTTTTCCTCGTTCCTTACGAGGTGGAGGGCCAAGGCCGCCCAAATGATCAATCGACCTTCAGAACAAGAACAGGTGGACATAATCTTAAAAAACTTGTTGCCTGTCTATCAACAACAGTTACAGACTCAATATCTACCATCATTCCAGTCGCTCATTGCCACTGCTACAAAGGTGGAGGATTTACTTCAAATGGGGCAACTAAAAGAAGAATCGGGGGCCTCAAAATACAAAAAACCTAGTCAAGTTAGCAAAGTCCACGAAGTGGCAAGCATTACTCCCACAAATCCTCTACGTGTGGGAAATATGAGAGCTGGCAGTCAGTCAAGAAGAACCTACACTGATCTCGGAATGCCAATCCTTTTGGTATTCCGAGAGGCTGTTAAAGCAAACTATATCAAACCTTTGGAAGCAAGACCACCACCCAACCCACTACCAAGGAATTACAAAGCCGATGAATATTGTGAGTATCATCAGGGATATGGGCACAAGACTGAAGCATGTTGGACCCTCAAAAATCGCATCCAAGACCTAGTGGATAATGGTTCGATTATTCCACGAAGCAAACCAAACATTAGCACTAACCCTTTACCAAATCACGGGGTAAATGCTATTGTTTCTGACCAAGAATTGATCGATCCTTTCGAGCTATTCTTGGAAATGAATGAAATCTGTGTCCTAGATCTGAATGACCTATCTGAGGAGGTCGATGCTATAACCAGAAGCGGGAGACAGTATGAACCTTTAGTCTTGGACAAAATTCCAAATAATCCCTACCAAAGAACAGAGGAGAAGGAGGATCCGGTCCTATCACAATTAAAAAAGACACAAGCTAAGGTATCAATCTGGGAACTTTTAGCGTCATCTTTTCCTCATCGCCAAGCTCTTTGCAAGGCTTTGAGCCAACTTCAGACATCGGTAGAGGTTAGCCCTGAAGTGCTAGTGTCCACCCTCACTCAATCATCTAAAATACAAAGCATCGGGTTCTCTGATGATGACCTACCTAAGGAGGGAGGCAGTCACAACAACGCTCTTTATGTCACCATTCAGACTAGAGACAAAACTGTACCCATGGTTCTCATTGACAATGGGTCAGCATTGAACGTCTGCCCACTAAGGGTAGCCAGCTGTTTGGGGTTAGAAGAGACAGATTTCATTCCATCTGACCAGATAGTGAAAGCCTATGATAGTACCCGAAGGGAAGTATTGGGGTTGCTATGCTAAAATTGACAATCGGGCCAGCTGTGATGGAAGTCCCATTCCAGGTAATTGATGTACCGACCAGCTTTAATCTACTTTTGGGTCGACCATGGATCCACCATGCCAAGGCAATACCCTCGTCCTTACACCAAAAAGTCAAGTTTCTTTATGAGGACAAGGTTATTACTATCCAGGGAGATGACTACAATCAGTTGAAAAAGCCGAAAGGCGAGCCTCTCTTTGAGGTCAACCCTGAGACTACCAACTTGCCCCTTTCGGGATTTCAATTTGACACTGTGCAGTTCATAGAAGGGAAGACTACAAACTCCCGAATTCTCTTTGATTTCGGGACGGTGCAGATAAATTGCATAGTTCCTTTAATGCTGAAGATGTCCTATCTGCCAGGAATGAATATGGCAAGGTCCGGAAAGACATACCCCGCATTGCAAGCCTGGGAATGTCCGGTGAATGAAGGGACTTTCGGGCTAGGTTATCAGCCTACTGATGAAGACCGTGCTGAGAAGACCAGAAGAGGAAAGAAGAAAAACATACAGATGCCATCACGCTTCTTGACTTTAAATAGTCACTTCTGCAAATCGGGAGAGACGATTCCTTATCGTAACTTCCAAGAACCATTTTACTGCCCGACTGCTAAAAAGATGCTGCCTGGGTTAGAAATATTCTCTGATGTATGGGGTAACAAGCCTGAAACGAAGACTGATCCGGAAGTGGAAGACTTCATGCAGCCTAGTCTCTTTGATGAGGTTGCAGTCATTACAGGAAACGGTGAAGACCAAGATCTACTGAGCCTAATCAAGCCGAATGAAGGGCCTCTCACCAACTGGTACACCGAGGAGGAACATGCTGCTTACGAACCCCCTCCCGAGTCGAATCTAGAGTCAAAAGTTGTAATCAAGTCCTGTATTGAGTTTGAGTCTGACCCGGGGTATGAAACTGAGCCAGAGTCCAGCCCCAATTCTGAGTCGTCTGTGTCGGATTTTGAAAATCCAAATTTCAAATTTGATGTAATCTTTGAAGACGATTCCGTCATAATCAATAAAGGTTTGCAGATTCTTGATTATCCCGCGTGTCTATCTTTCCAAGCATTTCCAAGCAAAAATAAAGAAAAAGAAATAAACGAAATAAAAAATGAAAAAGAAAAGATAATAATTGGCAAAGAAGAAAATGAATATACATACATTGCATTTGATTGTGCTAACAGGAAACAAGTCAGTGAATGCTTGAAGAAGTTCGTCGATTGCTTCATGTGGAAGGCAAGCAACATCACGGGAATTGACCCAGCAATAGCGGTACACAAAATCCCAGTATACCCCGAGGCTAAGCCAGTAAAACAGAAGCTAAGAAGGCTGAAGACAGAATGGTCTTTGAAGATCAAGGAAGAAGTGGCCAAGCAACTGGAAAACAAGTTCATAGAACCTATCGCCTACCCAACATGGTTAGCAAATATTGTGCCAGTGCCGAAGAAAGACGGTAAGGTCAGAATGTGTGTTGATTATAGGGATTTGAATAAGGCGTGTCCGAAGGATGACTTCCCCCTACCGCATATTGACTTGTTAGTAGACCGAATGGCGGGACACGAGATGGTCTCCTTGACCGATCTTGCTGTCGGATACAACCAAATAATGATGCATGTGCCAGACAAAGAGAAAACGGCATTCATCACGGAATGGGGAACTTATTGCTACAGAGTTATGCCTTTTGGGCTCAAAAATGCGGGGGCAACCTATCAAAGAATGGCGACAGCCATCTTCCATGACATGATTCACGAAGAGGTAGAAGTGTACGTGGACGACATGGTTGTTAAATCAAAAACAGCTGAAGAACATACAACAGCGCTCGAGAAGTTCTTCCTTAGACTTCGAAAGTATAATCTGAAGCTCAACCCAGCAAAGTGTCTGTTCGGAGCTACATCCGGAGTATTTCTGGGGTATATGGTCAGTCGGAAGGGCATAGAGATTGACCCTTCAAAAACCAAAGTCATTCTGGAAATGCCAGCTCCGAGGACGGAAAAAGAAGTCCGGGGTTTCCTGGGAAGACTACAGTATATCAGCCGGTTCATCAATCAACTGGCGGACACCTGTGGTCCTATGTTCAAGTTACTTAGGAAAGGAGTAGCAGTCAAGTGGAATGAGGATTGTCAGGAAGCTTTCGACCAAGTCAAACAATATCTGCTATCCCCACCGGTTTTACAGCCACCAAGGCTAGGGAAGCCTTTGCTGCTGTACCTATCAGTCACGGAAGAAGCTATGGGTGCAATGTTAGCTCAGCAAGCAGAAGATACAAGGATAGAAAATGCAGTGTATTATCTCAGCAAAAGGATGCTAGAATACGAATTAAAGTACAATAAAGTAGAGAAGTTGTGTCTGGCTCTAGTCTGGGCCTGTACCAAGCTACAGCACTACCTCTCGTCTTACACTACGTACGTTATTTCTGAGTCGAACCCCTTGAAATTCCTTATGGAGAGGCCGGTTCTTGACTGTAAGATGGCAAAGTGGGTATCAGTACTTGCAGCTTATGACCTAAAGTTTGTACAACGGAAGGCCGTGAAAGGCGGTGCTTTAGCTGATCAATTAGCTGAATTACCGGTCGGAGACCAAATGCTGGAAGTGGAATTTCCTGATGAAGACTTGTTAAGCTTAGAAAGTGAAGTCTGGGAGATGTACTTCGATGGAGCTTCGAATTACCATGGAAATGGGGTCGGAGTTGTATTCAAAACTCCTTGTGGAGAATACATCCCAATCGCAGTCAAATTGGATTTCAACTGCACTAACAATGAAGCCGAGTATGAAGCTTGCATAAGAGGGTTAGAAGCAGCCTTGGAAAAGGAGATAAAGATCCTCAAGGTTTTCGGAGATTCCAACTTAATAGTCTCCCAGGCTTTAAGGAAATGGAAAATTAAAGAAGAGCGTTTGGTTCCTTACCTACAACGCTTGGATGAATTGGCTCAACAATTTGATGGTTTATCCTTACATTACTTGCCACGAGCCAAAAATCAGTTTGCAGATGCTCTAGCCACTCTAGCCTCCATGGTCAATGTAGAAGAGGATCGAATCATTCGACCCTTGACAGTGCGGCTACAGAAACAGCCAGCACATATCATGAATTTGGTCGACGATAAGCCCTGTTATTGGGATATACAGAATTATCTTCAGAACGAAGTTTACCCAGAGGGATCCACCAAAACTGATCAACGGACATTGAGACAACTAGCATCCGGATATTTCCTTACTGAGGGAGTTCTGTACAAAAGAAGTTGGAATGGCCTGCACCTAAGGTGCGTTGATGAGGAAGAAGCTCAAACCATCATGGATTCCTTACATAACGGGGAGTTCGGCCCACACATGCACGGGATAGCCTTGGCTCGAAAAATCATGAACCTAGGTTATTACTGGTCAACCATGAAGGCGGATTGTGTGAGGCATGCGCAGAAGTGCCACGAATGTCAAATTTTTGCTAAATTACAAAAACAGCCTCCGGTCAATCTGAATCCTATCACTTCACCATGGCCTTTCGCAACTTGGGGCATAGATGTGATCGGAAAAATCCACCCGAAGGCCTCTAACGGTCATCAATTCATCCTGGTTGCTGTAGATTATTTCACTAAATGGATCGAAGCAGCCTCTTATTCGATTTTAAATGCCAAGAAGGCAGCACAGTTCGTTCGTACTAACATCCTTTGTCGGTACGGAACGCCTTTCGAGATCATCACAGATAATGGGTCTCACTTCCAGAGTGAATTTTCTAATTTGTTGAAAGAGATGAGAATTCAACATCATAAATCCTCGCCCTATCGTCCGCAAACGAACGGGGCTGTGGAAGCTGCAAATAAAGCCATAAAAGTTATTTTGCAAAAGACAGTTAAAAAGCACAACGCTTGGCACGAACAGTTACCAAATGCTTTATGGGGATATAGGACTTCGATTAGAACACCCACCGGAGCAACTCCATATTCTTTAGTATATGGTATGGAAGCAGTGTTGCCTATTGAGCTGGAAGTTCAATCGGCAAGGATTATCCAGGAAAGCCAGATTAGCGAAGCAGATTGGGCGAAGAATTATCATTTACAGCTCTTGAGTATGGATGAAAAGCGACTACAAGCAGTCCACCAAACTCAAGTGTACCAAAGAAGGATGGCACGACATTTCAATAAGAAGGTCAAAGACCGGAAGCTGGAAGAAGGTTGTTTGGTCCTGAAGGAGATTAGACAGCCAATCATAGACCCACGTGGGAAGTTCCGTCCTCATTAGGCTGGACCCTATGTATTGAAGAAAGTATTGTCCGGCGGAGCCGTCATCTTGACTGATTTAGATGGTTTGGAATTCACGAATCCATGTAATTTAGATCAGTTAAAAAGATATTTTGTGTAATAAGCATTGCATAATGTAAAATGAACTACATTAGGCCTGATTCTCTTCGGAAAAAAAGAAATTATATATCGGAGATATGTAGGCAACCCTCATTGGGTACGGTCTAAACATTAATGAAAATCATTCCATAATTCTTTCCTCTTTGCCAACAATAAAAAAAAATAATAATAATAACAATAATAATAAAAAAAGGATAAAAATAAAAAAAAAGAAGAGAAAAACCCGCTAAGTCGAAAACCCGAAAAGGGCGGCTTAGGCAAAAATCGGGGCCCGCTAAGTTGAAAACCCGAAAAGGGCGGCTTAGGCAAAAATGGGTAGCTCGCTAAGTTGAAAACCCGAGAGGGCGGCTTAGGCAAAAATCAGAGCTTGAATAAATGAAGTTGGAAAATACTTGGAAAGCTTAATGACATGCCCAATTGAAAGCAATAAAGTCAAACAGTCCAAAGTCAAGCAGAAAACTAAAGAGACCAAGAAAAAATAAATAATAAAGTCCAAATCCAAAAATCCAATGCTAAAACACCAAAATCCACACCCAAAGTCCCAAGTAAAAGACAAAAGAGTTCAAACAAAGCCAAAACACCAAAAGTCCAAAAGCCTATTAGAGTCTAGGTAC
Source organism: Jatropha curcas (assembly GCF_041381405.1). Lineage (NCBI taxonomy): Eukaryota > Viridiplantae > Streptophyta > Magnoliopsida > Malpighiales > Euphorbiaceae > Jatropha > Jatropha curcas. The sequence goes on along the minus strand of NC_143160.1, from coordinate 22,369,840 downwards.
CCCGTCGCCTCCGTGGGGCAACGTCCTCCGAGTCATCCCCAGTTGTTGAACTCCCTCCAGCCTCGCCTGTCCGAGGAGCCAACATGATCTCCTCATCAGTCCTAATCCCATCACCAGCGTCAGCCTGAGTCCAACCCTCGAGTGCACTCAGCAATGCGTTCCTCCTCAGCTTCTCAACTGGCCAGACAATGGTCATAAACCAAGACCGGTACTCAGGAGAGGTCTGAATACCAGCAGGATTAGGTGAAGGTCTAACCATATGATGGTCCCTAACCCAGGCCCTAAGGACGGCTCGATTAACTCCCGGAGTGATGGCTGAATCAGCTAGGGAATCATCCATGGTCGGAACAGTCTGATCTATCCCCATCTGTCTCAGAACGCGCGAAGCACAATACCAGGTGCAATGTGTAAAGCCCAACAGGTAAACCTGAGTATGGCGGAAGCTAACCTGAATAAACCGGTTGATATCATACCAAGGTACGAACCACAACACCTCGTTTGGACCCAATTCCATTAGCCATGAAGTCCATGCATCAGCAGACGGGTGTGTGATCAAGATCCTCCGCATACGGTACTGGACAGGGTTATAAGGCAATGAAGTAGGAGCAGCAACCACTTGGAGGTGGTCCTTCAACCAAACCTGAGTAATGGATCCTTTCTATTACAAGGGGATGAACCAAAAAAAAAAAAAAAAAAAAAAAAAAAAAAAAAAAAAAGAGAGATGAGAGGAAAATACCTGGAGAATAATCGGGGAAACTGTCCAGTCCTCGAAGCCTAGAGCAGCTCTGTCAAGGCTCCTGATGGTTTCTGCCAGCACAATGCCACCAATGCAACCCATGTCCTCCATCTGCCGAACCATAGGACAGAGTCGCAAGTCCCCGAAGCCTGGGTCCTTGTTAAACAAGAAACCAGCTAATGAGCAAAAAACCAAGGCCCGCATCCTCAGCCTCATCTGGTCTGGGTCATCTGAATGGACCTCTGAAAATTCATCAATCAGAGGCAGCAGAATTGCTTTCTGATCACCAACAATCATAGCCCTAGCTTGAGGTCGACTGAACTGAAACAGGTTTTCAAACGACCGAGCATACCCAATCTTGACTTCGTGCCTGACCAATGGGGCATTGGGATCGCACCCTATGATAGCACAAAATTCCTCAAAAAGAGGACACATCTCCTCCATCATGGCTCCGAACCGGAACACATGGGACTCAGGATCCCAAAGTCTGATGCAGGCCCATAAAAAATTCCAGTCGATGACTACCCCCCTGAGAGTAACGATAGGAGAGAGACCATACCTCCCCAAATTGATCTTTTCAACTTTGGAGAGACTCCTAGTCCAGTTGTGCATGCTGTGATTGAAAGAAGGATTCATTCTTTAAAAGCAACAAGAACAAAAGGAGAAGAGAGAAAAGAAGGAATGAGTGAAGGAGCAACCAACAAAACAAGTTTTTATAGAAAAATGCGCCGAATGAAGGCGGCAGCAGCCGCCGAACGAAGGCGGCAGCAGCCGCCAAATTGCCGCCGAATAATGACAGCAACGGCCCCCACAAAATTCACATTCAGGCCACAGAGGCCCGAAAAATCACAATTCAGGCCCCAGAGGCCCGAAAACTCACATTCAGGCCCCAGAGGCCCGAAAATCACATTCAGGCCCCAGAGGCCCGAAAATTCACATTCAGGCCACAGAGGCCCGAAAATCACATTCAGGCCCCAGAGGCCCGAAAATCACATTCAGGCCCCAGAGGCCCGAAAAATCACATTCAGGCCACAGAGGCCCGAAAATCACATTCAGGCCCCAGAGGCCCGAAAAATCACATTCAGGCCGCAGTGGCCCCAAAATTCACATTCAGGCCATAGAGGCCCGAAAAATCACAATTCAGGCCCCAGAGGCCCGAAAACTCACATTCAGGCCCCAGAGGCCCGAAAACTCACATTCAGGCCCCAGAGGCCCGAAAATTCACATTCACGCCACAGAGGCCCGAAATTCACATTCAGGCCCCAGAGGTCCGAAAAATCACATTCAGGCCCCAGAGGTCTGAAAAATCACATTCAGGCCACAGAGGTCCGAAAAATCACATTCCGGCCCCAGAGGCCCGAAAAATCACATTCAGGCCACAGAGGCCCGAAAATCACATTCCGGCCCCAGAGGCCCGAAAAATCACATTCAGGCCACAGAGGCCCGAAAATCACATTCAGGCCCCAGAGGCCCGAAAAATCACATTCAGGCCGCAGTGGCCCCAAAATTCACATTCAGGCCACAGAGGCCCGAAAAATCACAATTCAGGCCCCAGAGGCCCGAAAACTCACATTCAGGCCCCAGAGGCCCGAAAATCACATTCAGGCCCCAGAGGCCCGAAAATTCACATTCAGGCCACAGAGGCCCGAAATTCACATTCAGGCCCCAGAGGTCCGAAAAATCACATTCAGGCCCCAGAGGCCCGAAAAATCACATTCAGGCCACAGAGGCCCGAAAATCACATTCAGGCCCCAGAGGCCCGAAAAATCACATTCAGGCCACAGAGGCCCGAAAATCACATTCAGGCCCCAGAGGCCCGAAAAATCACATTCAGGCCGCAGTGGCCCGAAAAATCACAATTCAGGCCACAGAGGCCCGAAAAATCACATTCAGGCCCCAGAGGCCCGAAAATTCACATTCAGGCCACAGAGGCCCGAAGAATCACAATTCAGGCCACAGAGGTCCGGAAAATCACATTCAGGCCCCAGAGGCCCGAAAAATCACAATTCAGGCCACAGAGGACCGAAAAATCACAATTAGGCCACAGAGGACCGAAAAATCACATTCAGGCCATAGAGGCCCGAAAATCACATTCAGGCCAAAGTGGCCCGAAAAATCACATTCAGGCCATAGAGGCCCGAAAATCACATTCAGGCCAAAGAGGCCCGAAAAATCACAATTCAGGCCACAGAGGCCCGAAAAATCACATTCAGGCCCCAGAGGCCCGAAAAATCACATTCAGGCCCCAGAGGCCCGAAAAATCACATTCAGGCCACAGAGGCCCGAAAATCACATTCAGGCCCCAGAGGCCCGAAAAATCACATTCAGGCCCTAGAGGCCTGAAAAATCACATTCAGGCCACAGAGGCCCGAAAAATCACAATTCAGGCCACAGTGGCCCGAAAAATCACATTCAGGCCCCAGAGGCCCGAAAAATCACAATCAGGCCCCAGAGGCCCGAAAAATCACAATTCAGGCCCCAGAGGCCCGAAAATTCACAATAAGGCCACAGAGGCCCGAAATTCAAAACTCGGCCTAGGGTCCGAAAATTCACAACTCAGACCAAGGCCCCACAATCCCAATTTGGCCCAAGGTCCGAGTTTTCGCCTTCAAAATTTGCTCCATCAAACAACCACTGGCTCTCATAAATCATTTTTATGATAGCCAGTGGGGGGCAACTGTGAATACTCAAATTTTGAGGCTTCTCATGTTGTTGGTGGCATGTGAAACTCTTTAAATGGAGGAAAACACGCTGCTACAGTGCCATGCCAATTAGTTTGACTTTGCTACAGTAACTTTGACTTTGCTGCAGCAACTGTGCAAACAGTCCGGCCGGACCGGAGGCCATTTTGGACATTTACTGGAAATATGTCAATATGGTACTTGAAACGTCCGGAATTTCACGAGGATCGCAGAACCGGTCCCGGAATGATTTTTGGAGGTCGGAAACTCCCAAAAAAGGCTCCCGGAGCGAGGCACGGTGGCCACACCGACCACGGCGGCGCCGGCCGCCGGGCCTGGCGGCAGCAGCCGCCCAAACTGGGTGGTAGCTGCCGCCCCACCGCGCGGGCGAGGCCACTCGCCCCGCGCGGGCGGGGCCTCTCGCCCCACGCGGGCGAGGCCTACCGCCAACACGCGCGGGGCCTGTCGCCCCGCGCGGGCAGGGCTTGGCCCCCCACCCCCTGGGCGAGCCCTGCCGCCAGCGCGCGCGGGGCCTGTTGCCCCGCGCGGGCGGGGCCTGTCGCCCCACAGACAGGGCGGTAGCTACCGCCCTCCCGGGCGGTGCCTACCGCCGAGCCGGGCGACAGCCGCCGCCCAGCTCCTCCGGCGGCAGCTACCGCCGAGACAGGCGGTAGCTACCGCCGGGGACCCGAAAATGGCCTATAAATAGGCCATTTTCAGACCATTTTTGACACACCTGTCTGTTTTGACGGACGAATCCTTCTCCCTCTCACGCTCCTTGCGTTTTCTTTACCGCTTTTTGCATTTTAATTTAATTTTTATTGCATTTTTATTGTAATATTTGACCACTAAAATTAAATAAAATTGAAAATTAATTAATATACCTAAACGAGGAGCTTAACCTGGAGTTAAGAAGTGGTCGACGATTAAATCAGGTACGTAAACGAAACTCTGCCTATTTGATTTTAGCACTTCATGCATACTTCTTTTCTACTCTTAATAATTCTATAATTGCATAAACGCATTCACGTCATCATTTAGACAAATAAACCATCTTAAATTAATTTGATTAAGCTTAAATGCCCGGTTAATCAATAATTGTGGTATTAAAGTTTAAATCCGACAATATTGGCTAAAAGAGCCTAGTTAATTAATAACTACGGTTCAACTGCCTTATTTCGAACAAATCCGGCTTAAGTCCAATTAATCCATAAGTGTGACTAAAAGCCTAAATCAACATTTTTTGGCAAAATGCCTACAAATCAACCTTTTTCGGCTAAAAGTCGTAAAACCGAACCATTTTGGCGAAACGCCTTAAAATCAATCTTTTTTCGACTAAAAGTCGTAGAATTGGACCATTTTGGCCAAAGGCCTAAAATCAACCATTTTAGCGACAAATCGCTTAAAATCGACATTTTTGGCAAAATGCCTTAAAATCAATCATTTTCGATTTAAAACCGTAAAATCAACCATTTTAGCGACAAATCGCTTAAAATCGACATTTTTGGCAAAATGCCTTAAAATCAATCATTTTCGGTTTAAAACCGTAAAATCAACCATTTTAGCGACAAATCGCTTAAAATCGACATTTTTTGGCAAAATGCCTTAAAATCAATCATTTTCGGTTTAAAACCGTAAAATCAACCATTTTAGCGACAAATCGCTTAAAATCGACATTTTTGGCAAAATGCCTTAAAATCAATCTTTTAAGCGACAAATCGTTTAAATGAACCATTTTGGCACAAATGCCTCAAAATCAACATTTTTTGGCAAAATGCCTAAACAAAATGCACAAAGCATATACACACTCATGCACAAAGCATACACACTTATGCACAAAGCATACACAAAATCATGCACAAAGCATACGCAAAATCATGCACAAAGCATACACACAAAATGCACAAAGCATACACAAAATCATGCACTAAGCATACACACACCCATGCATTAAGCATATCATTCAAAGCCCTCTAAAAGAGGCCTATCGAACTACGTTGACTTTGATCTTCCATTCAAACGGAAGTACGTAGGCACGTTCGGGATTTCACCCCGGGTGGCAAGTCAAAATCACTCAAACATTTCATTAATCCATCATTTACCTTGCAAAGCATTCATTCATCGGTTAGTTTATCAGCATGACATAGTCTCGGGATCCATCTCGGGTTTGCATACCATGCCTTACACATTGGGATAATTAATCTAGTAACTAGGTTAATTAAAATTGAAGTCATTCAGGGTTTTTTCCTAGTTTACCCTAAAATAATTAAACAAGGTGGCGACTCACACACTCACGTGCATTTCTTTCTTTTGTCATATACATTCACTATGCTATGATATTTGGGGAAAGGGGTTCACAATCAGCAGAGACAAATTGCAGAGCTTAGAGTGCATGTGATGCGGCTGTCCGGTGAGCCCGGTGCTAGTACTTCTTCCTCTGATCCTGCGCCTGCTACAGACCGAAATGTTTTGACGTCTTAGCAGCAGCTACTACCAGCTCCTGATCCCGATGCTGCAGACGATACCTTGGTCACCTCTCCTGGTGCTACATCACATCCAGCAGGTACTCCTTCCGACGACTCGACATCGGATCCTGCAGATGAGCAGCAGCGTAGATTTGATTTTGGACCTTTTTAGTTTTTCATTTGTATTTTGATATTTTGTTCAGTACAATAAAAATTACATTTTTATATTGTTTTTGAATTGCGTGTGTGATATATATGTATATATGTCAATTTTCATAGGTGCGAAAAAATTATGGTTTCGTAATAATATTTAATTTTTTTTATTTTTTTTCACTTTTGCGATCGATTTGCTACCAAAAATTAAAATTTTAAATTTACAATTTGCGGCCGAATTTTAAAATTGCGACAGATTTTTTTCTGCGACTAAATTTGCAATAGAGTTTCCAAATGAAACACGACCAAAAGTTGGGACCGATTATTCAAGTTTGCGACCGATAATTTGTGACCGACGCAATTATCAGTCGCAAAAATTTTTGCAACGCTACGTCAAATTAGCGACCGATTTTGGCCATTTTGCGACCGATTGGTCGGTCTCAAAATGGCATTTTTTTTGTAGTGTAAATCGAATCACATATGACTTAATTACAAATAAGTTTTGGGATATTAAGGGCAAAATTATAAGTTATATTTAGTTATAATTTTACTTAAATTATTAAGTATTGACTTAATTAATTTATGTCTAAAATTTATTAAGATAAATTTTAGATTAAATAAACCTAATATTTTAATTATGATTTATTTATTTAAATAGTTAAATAAATAATTATAATTGATTAAATTGAAAATCCTATTACTATATGTATTATGATTTATTTATTTAATTCTTCAAATAAATAAATAGGCACATATATATTTTAGTTATAGTTTATTTATTTAAAATTTTTAAATAAATAATTACAATTAATTATTTATGACCTAGAGTTTTCATATTTATAAGATTTAAGAGATAGTCTAATAGATAGTTGTTACTTATAGTCAGAAAACCAAATATAGAATGTAAGATAGCTAGCATCATCAAATTCTCTATTCTCTCAACCCTCTAAAATAATTTTAGAGTTTTTCGATTGTTCATTTGTATGGATACTACTAGAGGGCAAACAATTAGACAGCTTGTGGTTTGCGACAATCTAGCCGCATAGGTTGGAGTTTCGAAAAATCTACAAAAGAGATATTCTTCTAAATAATTTTATTGCTTTAATCGTTTAAATAGATTTTTGTTGAAATAATTATTTTGTTATAATTATCTCTTTCCGTTGCATATTATGGGTATTGAAACTCAACAATAAGACCACGTAAAAGATGGAAATCCATATTAAAGAATTTCCTTTTGAGATTAGACTTTCCCATTGCCAAGCTAAATATGTTACTTTTGATAGAAGAGTCCCAAAAGCACCGCACCAATTAAGAACCAAATTCCAGATTTTGAACGACCTGGGGGAAGAAAGCAGGCAATGATCAGTGTCTTCCAGTTGAAAATCATAAAATGGACAACGGCAATCATCTATGGAAGAAATGATTTTCCTCTTGAAATGATTGACTGTGCAGGGAATTTTATTAATGAAACTCTTCCAAGCAAATAAAGAGGTTTTGGAAGGGAGGAACAAATTCCAAAGAAATTTCAGATTGTAGTTGAGAGTTAAGGAGCCCAATTCCTTATCTTCTAGTTGAGAGTCAAGGGATTTAATTGAGAAAATATCTTTTTTTGTCAAAGATCCTAACCAACTTCATTCCTACCTGAGAGAACTGAAGTATCTTTTAAGATTTGTAAGTCAGGACATGAACTCAGATGGTCTCAGATTATGGTTCCAAGTCAAATTCCACTGTCATGATCCGTTAATAAAATTACTGCAACTAAATACTGAGGCTGATTTGAGAGAGGAAATGCAACAGAAACATGGAAAAGATGATTTGAGTGATGATTTCAATAACTAGATGTCCTCCCAAAACTTAATTGATTTACCATCTCCTAAAATCCATCGGAAGCCATTAATCAAAAGGTTAGCTGAATAGGTAGAGTTAGAGCCAAGATGAACTATGTCTTTCCATATTGGCGGCAATTCCTCCAAAAGGAGCTTTTAATATCAGATTTAATCCATGCATTTAAACCGTATTTAGATTGCAAAACATTTTTCCATAACAATCCATTTTTATTTCTAAACATCCACCACCACTTTCCGAAGAGGATTGTTTTTTCTGCTACAGTCTTGAATACGAAGTCGCCCCCTTAATTTTACTTCTACAAATGACATTCCAAGCTACCCAATTCAGAGGTTTTTCACCATTCGATCCTTTTCCCCAAAAGAAGCGACTCTGTATTCCTTCAATTTTCCTAATTACACATTTAGGAGCTTTGAAGATTGACATATAGTAAAGGGGAAGAGATGAAAGAACTGACTTAATGGGTGTAATTTTCCTCCCATAGAAAATAGACAAGCCTTCCTTAGCTATGAGTTTGCTTTCGAATTTTTTAATGATAGGCTGCCACATTTTTAATCTACGAGGATTACATCCAATGGGAATTCCCAAATAAATAGCTGGAAATTTACCCGTTGAACATTTCAAAGAATTGTTGTGGGGTCCCTCCTACATGTGGGACCCGCACAAGATTGAAAAGAAAAAAAATAAAAAAATAAATAATAACATGTTTTTTTTGTTTTGACGGTCAAAGAGAGACTGCCTAACAAACAAAGAAAAAGTTAAGGTTGTTGAACAACCATTATTGAATAATGTGCAAATTGCACCGAGATTATAGGCAAAGATGCGTTCAATTTTTCCTATAAATTGAGGTGTTTTGCTTCGTTTTTGTACAAGAAGAAGTAGAGAGAGCTCACAGATTAATAAATCTGTTGGAGAGAATTATATTTTAGGAAGAGGGTCCTAAAATTGGAAAAGAGAGAAAATAGTGAGGATTGTAATTTTTGGGGTGTTTTTGGGAAACACTTTGTGTGTCACTATTTTTGTAATCTCTTTTTGTACCTACTATTCTCAGTAAAAGAATTATTCGGAGTTTTTGTCCCGTAGACGTAGCCCATAACAGTTAAAGGGTGAACCACGTAAATCTCGGTGTTCTTATTTTTTTTTCATCTGGCATTTACGATAATTATTTAATTTTTATCGTGGTTATTATTTCTGGTAGATTCGATCGTCAATATCCAATATTTAATTATTGGAGGTATATGTGGTAACAGTAATTTTATTTTACTTTTACCACCGGTAATTTTCTGCGGGCCCCACTCGGGATAAGTTATAATCCCAACAACTGGTATCAGAGCCAGGTTGGTTAATTCTGTCAAAGTTACTATTCACGTGAATAGTGGAATTTCATCAGATTCAGAATTCAACATGGCTAATGATGGGGCAATGATCAAATTGACGGATTCGAATTATTCAATGTGGAAATCCAGAATGGAGGACTACCTCAATTGTAAAGATCTGTACGATCCAATTGAAGGTGACAGTGCAAAGCCAGAAGATATGAAAGAAAGGCAGTGGGAGAAATTAAAAAAGCAGACATTGGGTATAATACGCCAATGGATAGATGCTAGCCTATACAATCATGTGAGAAATGAAAAAGATCCCCAAGTTCTCTGGAAGAAATTGGAGAATATGTACGAGGCTACGAATGCTCAAGGAAAAGTCTTCATGATGCGTAAAGTCATGAACTTGAAGCTGTCAGAGGGACGATCAATTACACAACACTTGAATGATTTTGAAGGACTCATAACTGAGTTAGCAGTTAGCGGTATGACCTTAGAAGATGAGATGCAAGCATGCCTACTGTTGGGATCTCTACCGGATAGCTAGGATACTCTTGTGGTGTCATTAAGTAACTCAGCTCCAAATGGTGTGGTAACAATGTCTATGGTAAAGAATAGACTACTTAATGAAGAACTCAGAAGAAGAGATGTTGCCAGTACCAGTTCACAAGCCCTTATCACAGAGAATAGGGGCCGGAGCAAGAGTAGAGGTCCAAGGCATGTAAAGTCAGGCGGTAGATCCAAGTCCAGAGAGATGAGAAAATGTTACCATTGTGGTAAGGAGGGTCATCTCAAAAGAAATTGTCGTTTACTCAAACAGGATAATGCAGACCGAAGACAGGAGAATGACAGAAATACATCTGCTACAGTCTCAGGAGAAGATGGTGAGGTGACTTTAGTCACTCATGATGCAGATTGTTGTCATGTTGGAGATGCAGATACCGAGTGGATAGTAGACTCCGGTGCTTCATACCACTGTGTTCCAAAAAGGGAATACTTTTTCACTTATAAAGCAGGAAACTTTGGCAGTATTAAAATGGGAAATAATAGTGTCTCACAAGTGGTGGGAATCGGTGATATCTGCATAAAGACAAGTGTCGGGTGCACATTAACACTTAAAAATGTGCGACATATTCCTGATCTTCGGTTGAACCTGTTGTCTGTGAGAGTACTGGACAAGGAAGGCTATCACCATCATACAGGTGGCGGTAATTGGAAACTCACCAAAGGGTCTTTGGTTGTGGCGAGAGGAAAATTATGCTGCTCGCTGTATAAGACGCACGCAACAATATGTGCGGGTCAACTGAATACAGTTGAAGATGATGCTTCACCAAATTTGTGGCATAGGCGGCTGGCGCACGTTAGTGAGAAAGGGTTGAATATGTTGGCTAAGAAGTCCCTCGTACCATTAGCCAAAGGTAAAATAAACCCTTGTGATTATTGTTTATTTGGAAAGCAACATCGGGTCTCATTTTTAAAAAGCTCTAGAAGGAGAGACAACAAGTTGGAGTTGGTACACTCTGATGTATGTGGTCCCATGGAGGTAGAATCACTTGGAGGAAGTAGGTATTTTCTTACCTTCATTGATGATTTCTCACAGAAAACATGGATATATTTGTTGCGCACAAAAGACCAAGTATTCAAGCACTTTCAACAATTCCATGCTATGGTAGAAAGGGAGACTGGAGTGGCCTTGAAGTGTTTGCGCACGGATAATGGTGGTGAGTATATCTCTAAGGAGTTTAGAGATTACTGTAGTCAGCACGGTATCAGGCATGAAAAGACAGTTCCTGGTACGCCACAACACAACGGCATTGCTGAACGGATGAATCGCACCATTATTGAGAGAGTCAGATCCATGCTCAAAATGGCCAACTTACCTAAGCCATTTTGGGGAGAAGCTGTCAATACTGCTATCTACCTAATCAACCGACTACCTTCAGCACCATTGGATTTTGATATCCCGGAGAAGGTCTGGACAGGTAGAAATATTTCATACTCTCATCTGAGGGTGTTTGGCTGCAAGGCATTTATGCATGTTCCGAAGGAGCAGAGATTAAAGCTTGACGACAAGTCAGTTCCTTGCACTTTTGTTGGTTATGGAGACGAAGAGTTTGGCTACAGGTTATGGGACCCAGTGAAAAAGAAAGTTGTCCGGAGTCGAGACGTAGTATTCCACGAGAATGAGATCATGGGAGAAACAACTTGTGAAGAATCCACAAGTGATGGTGTTGTTGATATTACACCAGGAAGCATTCCTACAGATGATGGCACAGGAGAAGGAATGCCAGAATCAGAACAAGAAGAAGAAGAAGAGCCAGTCATAGGGGATCAAGAGACAATTGTAGATGATAACAGTGATGCAGAGGGTGTTGAGCAGGGGGAGCCAGAGAACCCCATTACACCAGAAGGAGTTGAACCTCAGTTAAGAAGGTCAACCAGAGAGCGCCAACCATCTACAAGGTACCCTAGTTCTGATTACATTTTGATTTCTGATGAGGGGGAGCCAGAGAGCTTCCAAGATGTGCAATCTTGCAAAGATAGAGATTGCTGGAGAAAGGCCATGCAAGAAGAGATGAATTCTTTGAAAAAGAATGATACGTATGAGCTGGTGAAACTTCCAAAAGGGAAGAGAACACTCAAGAACAAATGGGTGTACAAACTGAAGAAAGATGATGGCAACCTAGTGAGATACAAAGCTCGATTGGTCGTCAAAGGCTTTACTCAAAAGAAAGGTATTGACTTTGATGAGATGTTTTCACCAGTTGTGAAAATGAGTTCCATTCGAGTTGTACTAGGTCTAGTAGCCAGTTTGAATCTTGAGTTAGAGCAGCTTGATGTAAAGACCACATTCTTGCATGGGGATCTAGAGGAAGAAATCTATATGGAACAACCAGAAGGATTCAAGGTCAAGGGAAAAGAGGACATGGTTTGTCACTTGAAGAAGAGCTTGTACGGGTTGAAACAAGCACCGCGACAGTGGTATAAAAAGTTTGATTCTTTCATGGTGAATCAAGGCTACAAAAGGACAGATGCAGATCCTTGTGTATATGTTCAGAAATTCCCTGATGGTAAATTTATCATTCTTCTCTTATATGTTGATGATATGCTAATCGTTAGACCAGATGCACAAATGATTAGCAAGTTAAAAAGAGATTTGTCAAAAGCATTTGACATGAAGGATTTGGGATCGGCAAGGCGAATTCTTGAAATGGAGATTATTTGAGACAGAAAGTCCTGCAGGTTATGGTTATCGCAGGTGACAGCTATTTTTTTCGCAAGTGTACGAAATCGCAACAAGTAATATAGAGTAAGAAAGTATCGTATCCACAGGGATTGTTTATCAATTACCAAAATTATGTTAACCTATTATTATTTAGACGATGATAAAAGGAATTCGCTGTAAAGTAAATAAAATTCAAAGTAAAAAAGATCAAACACAAAATTTAGGTGAAAAGAAATCAGGGGATTAAGCTACTAGGGAATTTGATTTCATTTAATTCTATCCAGCTTATTCTATTAGTTCATTAATCAAGTTTAATTGTTCAAGTAGGAGAAAACAACCCTAAGGTTACTAACAAGCTCTCCCGATTTATTGTTAGCTATTCTAATCCAATTTAATCACCTATCTTAATAGTGAAATTAAACATGAATCAGATCATTAGGTTTTATGGTTGTTTTATGAATTCACAACTTAATACTTTATTAACTTATGAAAACCCCCCTTGAGTCAAACCATATAGTTTCCACATCAAGTTATTATTCTCAAGTAAATTATTACCTTGTTCATATCAATAACCCTTCTCCCGAATGTGATTATTGAAATAATTCAATCCAGGGGAATTTTTCTGTCCGGAAGCCTTAAGCACAATAATAAGTTATAACAAGAACAAAGAAAAATAAATCTAATATTATAAGCTGGAATCGAATTAAATTACATCAAATCCCTAGTATAAAAGTTTAGCTAGACATAGTAATTAAATTAAGCTCAATCATACTTGAATCATTCATTATATTTAAAGACAATAATAAAGAAAGAAACAAGATGAAGAGTTTAGAATAAAAACTGTATCACAACTATGTTGATGGCTTCCTTGAATCTTAGCACAATTATTTGAAGCTTGAAATCTTTGAGAAGAAGAGAATTATGTAAAGTGTTGCACAAAAAAAAACGAGATCCCCTACTATGAGAAGTTCCTCCCTTTATATAGAGATCCTGAAGGCAAGTCTGACTCCTTTTAGGAAAATAGAATCCTTATTTAGCACAAAATCCTTTATAGGAGATCATAACTGTTTAGGCTCTTGATTTCTTCTTGATTAGGACTCCTTTTTCTTCAAGAATAGGTCCAGGTCTTGTTTAGTGTGTTTAGGAAACTCCCTGAAGTCGGCCCATGTGAGAAAGGCTTGATTTGAGTGTTAAATTCACGCTGGTTCCGCCTGGGCAGCACGGGCGTGCTTCATGGCACGGGCTGGGCGTGCTGTAGTCTGGAGGTCTGGCTAGTGAAGCACGGGGCGTGCTAGGTAGCACGGGCTAGTGAAGTACTGAGACACGGGCGTGCTACAGAGCACAGGCAGGGCGTGCTCTTCTCTGGAAGTCTGTCTAGAGTTGCCATGGGCGTGCTATGCTTGACACGCCCTGGTCCCATTGTAGCACGGCCGTGCCTTTTGACACACCCTGGCCATGCTCTCTTCTGTCTCTCCTTTGGTTTACTTGGCTTCTAGCACGGGCGTGCCTTCCAGCACGGGCTGGGCGTGCTAGAAGCTGAGTGCCTTGCATTCTAAAGTTCTTTTCTGCACCAAATTTCTGCAATTTTCTCTTAGATCAAGCGGATTAAAGACCAAGGAAGCTTTTAAACACAATTATACTAAAAGTGATTTAAAATTAAATTAAAGAAGTAAAAACTTACTAAAATTCTAATAAAAACTATATTAAAAACACTATAAAATTTACACTTATCAGCAGGAAAAATATATTGAACGAGTTCTAGAGAGGTTGAATATGAAGAATGCTAAACCAGTTAGCACTCCGCTTGCCGCTCATTTCAAGTTGAGTAAGAAATCCTACCCATCAACAAAGAAAGAAAAAGGAGATATGTCAAATGTTCCATATTCTTCAGCGGTCGGAAGTTTAATGTACGCAATGGTGTGTACGAGACCAGATATCGCTCATGCAGTTGGCGTTGTGAGCCGATTTCTGTCAAAACCTGTAACATCGCTTCCCGGTCCACCCGTTAACTCAAATGAACCGAGCTGAGATGCTACAATCTGGTTGAACCTATGTCCTTTCATGCTAATATCATGTTGTATGCTGATTATGATGTCAAGCTGTTGCTTTTTACATTAGGAAAATATAGATATGTACTTAATATTTTTACAAGACATGATACTAATTTTCAAAATGAAATGGGCCCAACTGTGTGCCCTGTACATGCCATGATAAGGATAGACAGAATCAAAATATCCAAATGAATAGCTACCCTGAAGACTGAGTCTTCCACAGATGAACTGCAGCAGTTGTAAGCTGATTCTCTACGGTCCAGTCTCGAAACCTACGAGTTAAATAAATAACTCGCTGAGCAAATAATGCTTAGTGGATATCTCAATTTAATAAGAAATAAAACAATAAACATATAAGCACACATATCATTATACTTTCATGATTTTACCTGCTGTTCATGATGCTGTATAAATTTTGCAACTTTTATTAACCATCGTATATACTTTATAAATAATAAATCACATAACTGCATCGCTCCATAAGGTTATAGTGAAACCAAAGTGATAAGAAAAACTGTATGAACTGTATGAAACTGGATGAATACTGTATGGCTGGGCTGTTATGGCCCGTATATAAATCATATCCACTCAACAGCCTGTAGCTGGAGTACCAAACTGTATGGGGCGCAGATCTGCTATCCTATGTCGCGACATAGTCTTATCTACGTGGTTTCTGCCTAACCTTAATGGAGCATATTATGTGTATTGTGATAATACAAGAATTATTTAGAAAATATCTAATGAGGAATAATGCATACCATTGATAATGTATAAAGTAACTTGCATGGAAATACTCTAGCTATTGCACCCGCGATGCAATTCTTACTAATATTTATGTAACTAAATTTTACCATTCAGATTAAGGAAATTCTTAGTTTGAATTAAGTTCACTTAGAAGGTAAAATGCAGTAATAATTTTCGGGTGAATGAATCTACATATGCATTCCAACATCATTTCTAATGTGTTCTTGAAATCTGCCAGACAGCCTGTACATGTTTCACAAATCCTATCATAACTCTTTCTGTATATGTCCAATTTAGGTTATTCTAAATTCTATGGTTAGCTAACATCTTAAGGTACAAAGTTTTCTTCTATCACATCTCTTAATTACGTTGGAAAGGTAGTCACATATTGAGCTCAAGTAGCAACTGCCAGTCTGCCCTGCTGTTGGTTTCCAGCCTGCCCAGTTTATACTATTTTGGTCATATCTCTCAATTTATAACTCCAATTTAGGTGATTCTACATTCTATGGTTAGATAACACATTAGGCTACAAATTGTTCTTCTACCACATCTCTTAATTACGTTGGTAAGGTAGTCAAACATTGAGCTCAAGTAGCAACTGTCAGTCTGCCCTGCTGTTGGGTTCCAGCCTGCACAAGTTATACTATTTTGGTCGCAGATCTCAATATATAACTCCAATTTAGGTGATTCTGCCTTCTATGGTTAGATAACACATTAGGCTACAAATTTGTCTTCTACCACATCTCTTAATTACGTTGGTAAGGTAGGCAAATATTTACCGAAATGAGCAACTTCCAGTCCGTCCAGACTGTTGATTTCCAGCCTGCACAGTCTGTACTATTTTGGTCATATCTCTCAATTTATAACTCCAAATTAGGTGATTCAAAAACTCATGGATAGATAAAACATATAGGAACAAATCACTCTTCTATACCACTTCCTAATTCCATCGTTAAACAGAGTCAAAATCAGGGTGAAGTTACTGGTCAATGGTCCAACAAACTGGGTTCAGCATGAAATCAATATCTACTTCATTCATTCAATTCATCCCATGCTTTATCACCATTTACAGACCTTTAATTCAACATTCAGCAATATATGTTTTCATTATCAACACACTACACAAGTTTTCATGCAAGAAAATGTGAAAAACTAAAAGAGATATCAAACCTTCAACCAAAAGAGCTTTAAATCCTCTTCTTAGCTTCCTTTTCTTCCAACTTTGAGTTCCCCTCTCCTATACATAATAACTCTTAGAAATCATCTAAAAAATCACAAAAGTATGAAAATCAAGAAGGGCTACTTACTTGGATAGAGTTCTAGGTTGAATTTAGTGTTTAAATCACATGAAAATGGATGGAGAAAGGAAGGAGATGAAGAGAAAGATGAAAGGAGATGAAGAGGAAGATGAAGATGAAGAAGACGTTGAAGATGAAGATGAAGAAAATGAAGAAGGCAAACTGAAATGGAAGTCTCGTGTAGTCCAAATTTATCTTTGATTGTGTGTTAAAAATTACCAAATAGTACCTATATTTTCCATATGTTACATTTTAATACCTAAACTTTATATTTTAGTGCAAGTAAGTCCTACTCCTTATACTTTGATCTTTTTGTTTCATTCAAGTAAGTCCACTTCTTTTACTTATTTAAGTTACATCCCATTCTACCCCACTCTGGATTTAAATGGCTCGAACCGGGTTCTTGTTCGGCCCAACTCGACTCGACTCTATGCAACGATTCGATTCAGTAGGATGTTACAAAACCCCAGAAGACACATTGGGAAGCAGTAAAGTGGATCTTCAGATACCTGAGAGGAACTTCAAAGTTATATTTAACTTTTGGAGGTGAAAAGTCTGCACTTGTTGGTTATACAAATGCAGATATGGCCGGTGATCTTGATGAAAGAAAATCTACATCAGGATACCTATTTACATTCTCAGGGGGAGCTATTTCATGGCAGTCAAGATTACAGAAATGTGTTTCATTATCAACAACTGAAGCAGAGTACGTTGTAGCAACGGAAGCAGGAAAGGAAATGCTTTGGTTAAAACGATTCTTTCAAGAATTGGGCGTGCAACAGGAAGAATATATAGTTTATTGTGATAGTCAAAGTGCGTTAGACTTGAGCAAAAATACTATGTATCATGCACGGACGAAGCACATTGATGTAAGATATCATTGGATTAGATCTGCCATTGAAGAGAAGCAGTTTCAGTTGCGAAAGATCCACACAGACAAAAATGTTGCAGATATATTAACAAAGGTCGTTCCGAAGGAAAAGTTCGAGTTATGTGTCAAAGCAGCAGGGATGGAGAGTCCCACCATGTGTTGCGCGTGGATTTATGCCTCCACCTGACCCAATGATGATATGAGGACTAAGGATGAGGCTTCACAATAAACCAGAGGTGTCTGAATCAAAAATTGAACCAAACCGTCCAAAGGAGCCTGACCCATGTTAGGGCTGCGTCACGCAGCTATCACCTGCGTGACGCCACTTCTACCTGCGTCACGCAGCTCTAACGGGTCTGACACCTTTGGCGCGCGCCCGTGCAGTGGCCTGCACTGTTTGTATGGATACGCGGCAACGTACTCTGCGTGACGCGACTGCCCTGTCGCCCTAACCATATAAATACTGCATTACACAGCAAAAATGGGACTTTTTTTAGAGACTTTTGAAACTTTTCTCATTTTCTCTCAAAAAGACTAAGGCATTTTAGACAAAAAGAAAACGATTGCGGCTAGGGCTTTCCTCAAAGACTCCAGTGAGTAACCTTGAGGAAGATCAAGCCATTAGGCACATAGATTGAAAACTTGAAAATATAAAAAGGACATAAAAAAGAGTAAGAGAGAAAGAAAAGAAAAGAAAGGCTTTTATTGTTAAGATTGGACGTTGAACCTTTCTAGGATCGTGAAGCTTCATCCTTAGATCGACCATATCGTATGCAATCCTCAAATCTGAGGGTTAGGTAATCATCTAAACCCTTCTTTTTGCATTTTTCTTTAGCTAGTTATTTATGTGTGAAAATCCCATTTTCTTAGTATTTTAGTTAGTTTGGTTTTGATTAAACTACATTTTGCCCATATTTGAGTGTTTCGGAGTTGTATTAAGCCCCTGTTGGTAAAAAGAACACGTAAAAAGGGATTTGAATGGTAGTTGCGGACCAGAGCAGCCGCGTCACGCAGCTACTACCCGCGTGACGCGACTGTTCATGTCCAAAAGTCTATAATATGGATTGGACCACCTGCGTAACGCAGCTATTCGCAAACCCAGGATACTTTTGTATTTAATGTGATATTTCGGATGAATAATCAATAAAACTGAGAATATTAATAAGTCGCGAATAGTTCTGTCACGCAGTTAGGAGTTCCATCACGTGACCGTTCTTCATAGAACAGCCGCGTGACGCAACTGTTCCAATTTCCAGTAACACAATAAGAGTTGCCCCACGCGAGTGTTCTTCATAGATCACCCGCGTGACGCGACTGTTCTAAAGTTCCAGGATGAATGAAGGGAGTCGCGTCACGCGACTGTTCCTTATGGAACACCTGCGTGACGCAACTGTCTCATGATTTCAGTGTATTTTCCTTACTTCACCTTAATTTCATATTATTAGGCAGATTTTAATCTTAACTCAGAAAATGATCAAACATGGGCAAATTAAGATTTAATCAAATCAAATCAACTAATTATTAATGATTTTGAGGTTTTAGGATTTACTTCTCTTTATTTATTGTTTATCATATTATCAAATTCGGTTTGTGGCCCGCCTTTAACCATAAGGCAAGAGCGGGTCTTTTATTTTATTTTAGTATGTGCTATGGATGGATGGTGGATGATATGCTTTATTTATGATGAATGCAATGGATGAAATTAATTGGGACGGTTAATTAATTTTCCACATAGGAACTCGGTTCGATTTATTCGGGTTGGGTTTAAAATAAATTGGCTTTTTCTAAAATAAAATCAATTTAGAAATCGTAGGTTAAAAGAGGCCGATTTTTCCGGGCGTCGGCTTCCAACGGGCCGACGTATCTAATTCCCTTACCTAGAACCTCATCGGTTCGCCTGACCAGTTTTCTAAAATAAGAGGCCTTGAATAAAAAGGGTTAAAATGGAGTTACTTTTACAAAATAAAATCAAAACGGTCTCATTGCCGAAATAATGGGTGGCGACTAAAAATGATTTATAAGACCGATTTATCGGCACCGTATATCCAAAAGGTTTTATCACCACTTTTCCAAAATAAATATCAAAACCAAATAAAAACCGCAATTTTTCTCCGGGGGGAAAAACAGTTTGGCGACTTCACTGGGGATTTTGCACCCACTATCCCCGGTTGTTTTTAATAAACAATATAGTAGTTGCAATTAGGAATTGACTCTAAAAAGCCTACTTTTTCTAAATAAAATTGGTTAGAAAAGCCGATGGAAAATTGTTAGTCGTCCATATGTGTTTAATTGCTTTCCTTTTATTTCTAGGGTTCTTGCATTCACTTACATTCCTTTCCTCTCATCTTATTCTACCCGTATCACCCTTCGATACTGGTGTTAAGTTTGACGGTGGATCTAGCCTAGACCATGCGATTTAGGTGCATCCATCTGAGAATTAACATTACTACCAACCGCAAGCCTAGTACTTTAAAAGTGCATCAAAAGGAGTAGGCCCAACAAAGCCCGAATCCTGTTTGCGGAACCCAGACTTTGTTTAGCCCAATAAGACCGAAGCCCATGCACTTAGTTTAAAACCTTAGTTACTTCCCCTAAGGTGCACCCGATTTTATCTGCTGTTGTAATGCCGCATTCATTTCCGAGAGTTTATATCGTCAATCTCAAAACCCCCTGTTGGTTGTCGAGATTAGACCAATACCTAGGAAACAGATGTCGGAATTTATACCAATGGAATCCGTGTGTGGGAGAAATAAGGTTGGAAGGCATGCATTTCCCAACTCCCATTCCCCTATTTGATATAAACTGTACATATGTTGTGACATTCATGCACCATGTAACATTTTTCTTTTCAGCCATGCATTAATAAGAGCTAATGCTCGGTATGGACATTTGATCTTGATTTTGAGACCGGATCTTGAATTCGTTATGAATAATATAATGCAATCACTTATAGTGAACTAATACCCAAAAGAAAAAGGAGTTATAAGGGGGTTGCAGTTCCTTTGTATTTCAACATTTCTCGCATTATCTGAAAATAAGTGAGAGATTGTAAAATTCTGTAACAAAATAACAGAAAATCCTGCTTAGGACCATATGTCCCAAGGCAAAAAGTAAGGATACAAAAAAGATAATAAACAACAAAAATAAAATCCCGCTCGGAAATTCTTTCATTCCGAGGCAAAAGCTAGGGATTCGAGAGAAAATAGTCAACCGTAAATCCAAAAGGAACGATTGACGACAGATAATGCTTGAAATGTTCAAATACAAAATAAGTTATTGATACATTATTTACAACGAATTTTTGATCCGGTCGTTGAAATCGAGATCTTATTTCCATACCGGCTTTAGCGCATTAGAAATGCATTCTCCATCCTATGTGCTCTCATTTTCACATGCATACATGCAGGACCCTCTGTAACTCAGAATTTTTCTTGTCAGGATTGATCCTTCCCGGGAAACCACTTTGAGAGTTTGGAATCGGCATCCCGGTCAGCGTTTAATCAGAACATCCCCAATCCCCGAATTTGCTCCAGTCAGCTCCGTGAATCAGTCCAGTTCATCAGATTCAGAACCCGATTCAGATCCAGCAGAAATGGCGGATAACACAGAAAATGAGACCGGATTTTCTAAAGCTCAGATAAGGACCATTGCCCAGATTGTGGCTGCGGCTCTTGCTCAAGACAGGGCCCAAAATCAGAATACTCCTCCTTCGGGTAGCCAACCTGTGGCTGAAGAGAGACCGATCCCGGAACCTGCGTCGAGTAATCAGGCTTCCGTGGGAAACACTGTCCCAGTTGAAAATGATATGCTCAAGCAACTCGCCGATCTGAAAGAAAGGTTCGACAAGATGGCGGCAGTAAAGGAGAAAGACCCGGCCACCAATTTTCACATAACTGAGTATGTCCTGCACCCGACCAGCTCGACTTCTTTCAAAACCTTCAAGCATTCTATATTTGAAGGAGATAATGATCCTCGTTCTCATTTGTCTGAATTTCTCCGAGTATCCCAAATGAACCGGTATAACGAGGAAGATGTTTTGCGAGCATTCCCGCAAACACTACATAAGGATTATCGGAGGTGGTATGACGGTTTAGACGAGGAGGTTCAGAAGGATTGGATCAAACTGCAGACAGCTTTTCTCAAACATTTCAAGACTGAAGAGAGCGATGAGTTCAGTCTGCGTGATTTGGAGAGTTTGAGACAAGGGAAGGACGAAAGCTTTTCTGATTACTACAGAAGGTGGAGGACCAAGCTGTATAGAGTTCAGACAAGGCCTAAGGACAAAGAGTTGATCAGAATCTTTAGCAGGAGCTTGTTGCCCTTCTTCAAGGAAAGGATGTTGACTCAGCCGCTCACTGATTTTTCTTTGGTTCAAAGTGCCGGTTTAAATATCGAGGAATTGTATAAGGAAGAAAAGAAGAAGAACAGAGGGTTTGGTAATTACCGAACTTCTTATGGTGACAGAGGTGCCGGAAGCAGTAATCAGAATCAGTCAGGAGCCAGTAATACCGTAATAGGTGCAGTTAATGAGAGAACTAGGAGAGAGTTCACTGACTTAGGAAGACCTTTGAGCACAGTACTAAAATCTTGCATCAAGAACGGGGTATTGTCAAAGCTACCAGTCGATCTGACTAAGCCCATGCGAGGGAGGTATATGGACCGAAACTATGATTACCATCAGTGCAAAGGGCATTCAACTGACGAATGTTTCAAACTAAGGCACGACATTCAAGATTTGATTGACAGTGGAAAAATTACCAAGCCTTCGGAAAAGAACAAGCCAAGCACTAAGAACAATCCGCTTCCCCAATATCAGTACAATTACCCGCCTCGTAAGTCTCAGTCGGGTGGATCGGTCAACGCGATCGGGAGCGGATTACCAGAAGAAGTGGTATTAGCTGAAGCAGAATGGGAAGAGCGGATGTGCGCCATGTTAAACATATGGGACGACTGTAGCAGTGATGAGGAAGAGAAGGTGCCACTGAAGATTGAAATTGAGAAAAGTATCACTGTGAAGGTAGGCGACGTGCCTGAAGATGAAGATGAGCAACTCCAGCTGGCCATTCAAAAGAGTTTGGTCGATCAAGAAGAACAATGGTATTACAGTAGTGAGGAAGAAGTGAATGAGGTAGGTGTTCAGAGCTTGACCCGCAGCGGGCGAGTGTACAATCCTGAGAATAATATGCAGGCTAAGGGAAAAGAGATTGTTGTTGAGGGGATAAAGAAGAAGGTGATAGAGAAAGGCGGGGAGAATCCGAAGGAGAAAAAGAACGAGGAGGAGGTAATGAAAGGGCAAAAGAATGCTGGCGAAGTAGGAGAAACCAGTCAGAACAAGACACTTAATGGGGTCACTGCCAGTTCGGTGCTGAGTCAATTACAGAGAACCAGGGCAGACATTTCGATATGGGATTTGCTGATAGCATCTAAAGAGCATAGAGAAGCTTTACTTGAAGCTATGACTTTCGTCAGAGTGCCGGCTCGAATTCAAAGTGTTGATATGATCAATGTGCTACAGCGGAGAATAGGCAAAGTCACTTTCTTTGACTCAGACCTCCCACCAGAGGGAAGAAACCACTGTAAGCCACTATATATTCAAATTGCCGTCAATGGACGAGATACTAGGAATGTGATGGTGGATAATGGGTCCGCACTGTGTGTATGTCCGTTGAAAATGCTGTCCAAGTTTAAGATCGAAGAGTCAGAGCTTGAGCCATCAAACATGGTGGTCAAGGCTTATGATAACACTATGCGGAATGCAAAAGGGACCTTCAAAGCAAAGATATCCACAGGGGCAGTTGAAAGTTGGGTAGACGTGGTTGTGCTTGACATCCTAGCCAACTACGCTCTTTTGTTAGGAAGGCCGTGGCTCCATCCTCTAGGTGCGGTTCCATCCACTCTGCATAGAAAAGTAAAAATCCCGTGGGGTACAGACGTGGTAACCATTAACGCACAGGAGGATCTGAACGTGGCTGCAGTGGAAGGTCTAGAACTGGCAGTACCATTATCAGGCTTCCAAGTGGCAGTGATTAATGCATCCATCGCCAAGAACAAGAGTGCAGTAAACAGCATGAGTCCTTTTTCTAGAAAGATGATGAAGAAGATGAATTGGCAGTACGGCAAAGGTTTGGGCCGGGAGTTGCAAGGAAGGTTTGAGCCTCTTTCATTAGCATCCGGGCAGCAAGACAGGCGCGGGCTGGGGTATTCTGAAAATAGAAAGAAAGAAAAATATGAGATTCGATCTCCGGTCAGAGGGTCAAACTTGAGCCAGATCTTCTTTGTTCCACAAGCTGAAGGGGAATTTCGGAGCAGAGGAAAGACTTATCCCGGTTTGGAGATATTTATGACCGATTATGAGGAGAAATTGGTCAAGTCGCCCGAACCTTCTTTGGAACAGCTGGCAGATGGAACCGAGTTCATGGTATGCATGACAGAAGCAAGTATTGAATCTGATTGGTCGAAGAAAATATCTGAGTTTGAAGACTTTTTGGGGATTGGGGATGAAGCTTCCAAGTCAGTGCAAGAGCAGAAGGCCAAGGCACGGATACTCCAGTCTGTTCTAGCTGCTGAAGATGCCGAAGAGGCAGAGAGGAAGGCAAAGAAGGCGATAGAGCAGGGAAAGGCCAAGAAAGAAGCTACCCCGGCAGAAGAAGAAGAAGGCGCAGATGCCGACGAAGTGATCCAGGCAATAAAGATACCTGTAATGAATGTATTGAACAGGCAGTTAATCCTGTATTTTGTTTTTCTGATGCTTGTTTTGAGAACAATATGGATGGTTTTCCTCTTTTATTTCAATCAATGGAGGTGAACTTTGACTATTTGTTTTCTTGTTTTCCTGATTGTCATGTTCATGGCATTGATTATATCACTCGCATATTTGACATAAATGCATTGCATAATTTCGCATTTAATTTAAGCACCGCCGAAGATCCTAAAATAATTGAAATCGGATCAGACTTTAAAACTGAGCTCAGACAAGATCTTCAAGAATGTATCAAAAGAAACTCAGAGGTATTTGCCTGAAGCTACGCGGACATGCCAGGGATCGACAGATCGATAGCAGAGCACTTTATCCCTACTGATCCGAGTATTAAGCCAGTAAAGCAGAAAAGGAGAAGAGTCAGACCAGAGTGGCAGGACAAGATCAAAGCTGAAGTCCAGAAACAGTTGGATGCAGGATTCTTAGAAGTAGTACACTATCCGGAATGGTTGGCGAATATAGTCCCAGTGCTGAAGAAAGATGGCAGGATAAGGGTCTGTGTCGACTACAGGGATCTGAACAAAGCCTCGCCTAAGGATGATTTTCCACTTCCACACATAGATGTTTTGATAGACAGTGCTGTCGGAATAGGATGTTATTCTGTCATGGACGAATTTTCAGGGTATAATCAGATATTGATGGCCTTAGTGGATAAACATAAGACCTCCTTCACCACTGACTTTGGAACATTTTGCTACAGAGTGATGCCGTTTGGACTAAAAAACGCCGGGGCAACATATTAGAGGATGGCTACTACGTTATTTCATGATATGATCCATAAAGGATTGGAAGTATATGTAGATGATATGGTGATCATGACAAAAACACAAGAAGAACATGCGGAGATGCTGGAGAAGTTCTTCACACGGGTCAAACAGTACAATTTGAGGCTTAATCCCAAGAAGTGTGTATTCGGAGTGACGAAAGGAAAATTGTTAGGTTTTGTGGTAGGACCTAACAGAATTGAGGTTGATCCGGACAAAATAAAAGCCATTCAGGATATGGAGCCGCCAAGAACAGAAAGGCAGGTGAGAAGCTTCCTGGGTAAGATTCAGTACATCAGCAGGTTCATTTCGAGGTTATCCATCACTTGTGCTCCAATTTTCAAGTTGTTGAAAAAGAATCAGCCAGTCAAGTGGAACGAAGATTGCCAGAAAGCTTTTGACCATATAAAGAAGTACTTGATGAACCCACCGATGCTTAATTCGCTAAGACCAGGAGAACCGTTGATCTTGTACCTATCTGTAGAAGATGTAGGAGTAGGAGCGATGTTGGTACAGCCGGATGCCGCTGGAGTAGAGAAAGCCATTTACTACATCAGTAAGAAACTGTTGCCTATCGAAGAGAAATACAATCTGATTGAGAAAACATGCATGGCAGTAGTGTGGTCGATAAAGAAATTAAGGCCGTATTTCGATTCCTTCAAGGTCACTTTTGTCTCCAAGATTGATCCACTGAAGTATTTGCAGAGGACGCCTACTCTAGAGGGACAGTTGTCTAAGTGGTTGATTCAAATGTCTAGTGTGGATGCGGAGTTTGTAACGAAAAAGATGGTCAAAGGTCGAGCTGTGGCGGAATTCCTAGCAGAAAATCCTGTGACAGACGACGAATCTTGGGAATTGGAATTTCCGGATGAACATTTGCTGAGTATTGACACAGGAGCTTGGAGATTGTACTTTGATGGATCAGCCAACAGAAATGGAGCTGGGGCTGGTATTGTTATAGAAGCACCTAACGGCGAAGTCACAACCATGTGCAAGAGGCTATTGTTCCCTGTCACTAACAACATGGCAGAATATGAAGCGTGCATCATGGGAATGGAAGCTCTTCTTGCATCGGGCGCTAAGGAGGTCGAAGTAATAGGACATTCCTTACTGGTTATTGAGCACGCCAACGAGAGATGGAAGGTAGAAGAAGAAAGATTGAAACCCTATGTTGAATATTTGTTGAAGAAGGCAGCACTATTTGACAAGATCACTTTTACTCACATAGGAAGGACCTATAACAGAATTCCGGACGCCTTGGCAAACTTAGCGTCGGCTTGGCAGGATATAAGCAAAGTTCCGAAGAAGCCATTTATCATCACCACAGCCAATATACCGTGCTATCAAGAACATTACGTACATCAGGTGGAGTCGGAGGAAGAACCCTGGTTTACGGATATCCTGAGGTATGTGAAAGACGGTACCTTTTCTGACGACGCGATGAAAGAAGACCGTGCAGTCTTAAGGAAGATGGCTCTGAACTATGTCCTAGCCGATGGCGAACTCTACAAGAAAACCTGGGATGGAGTGTTGTTGCGATGTGTGAGTGAGACAGAAGGAGAGGACATAATGAGAAAAGTTCATGAAGGAGTCTGTGGTACTCATTTAAGCGGTATGAGTTTAGCAAGAAAGATCATGAGGCAAGGTTATTTTTGGATGAAGATGGAAGGCGATTGCGTCCAGTATGTGCGCCGTTGCAAAGCTTGCCAATATCATGACAATAGGAGCCACTTACCTGCCGTCGAACTCCATCCGACAACTCCTTCGTGGCCTTTTTCTGCATGGGGCATAGACGTCATCGGTAAAATCTCACCTGCAGCATCCAATGGTCATCAATATATATTGGTTGCAGTTGACTACTTCTCTAGATGGATCGAGGCTCAATCTTACAGAATCTTAACTGCCAAGCACGTGGTAAAGTTTATTGAATAGAACATTTTCTATCGCTATGGTGTT
Source organism: Jatropha curcas (assembly GCF_041381405.1). Lineage (NCBI taxonomy): Eukaryota > Viridiplantae > Streptophyta > Magnoliopsida > Malpighiales > Euphorbiaceae > Jatropha > Jatropha curcas. The sequence goes on along the minus strand of NC_143160.1, from coordinate 22,342,974 downwards.
CCTCATCACATAGTTACAGATAATGGTTCTCATTTTCAAGCAGAAGTTGGCCAATTGCTTTATAGATACAAGGTTGAGCATCACCATTCTTCTCCTTATCGCCCTCAGGCTAATGGTGCAGTAGAAGCTGCAAATAAGGAGATCAAGAGAATCCTGTCAAAGATGTGTGAAAGGTATAGAAGTTGGGCTGAGAAACTTCCTTTCGCGCTCTGGGGGCATCGCACTACCTTCAAAGCAGTAAATGGAGCTTCCCCCTTTGAATTGGTATATGGGATGGAGGCAGTGTTACCGGTAGAGCTCGAAAAGAAGTCTCTCAGGGTTTTGGTAGAAGCTGGTCTGACCGAAGAGGAATGGGTCAAGAAGAGGTATGAAGATCTGGCATTCTTAGACGAAAGAAGATTGAATGCTCGATTCCAGGATCAGATGAGAAAAAGGAGGATTGCTCATTTCTACAACAAGCGGGTACATCCAAGGGCTTTAAAGAGTGGAGATTTGGTGTTGATCAAGTTATTGGATCATGAACCCCAACATCATCCTGCGGGAAAATTCAAACCCAACTGGCATGGACCGTTCAGAATTCAGAAGCTGCTACCTAAAGGCGCCGTCGAATTAGTCACCATGGAGGGAGAACCTGTCAATCGAATTGTCAATCAAGATCAAATGAAAAGATTCTATGTCTGAAATGATGATTTCAAAATTCAAAAAAAAAATGCTAAGTTGAAAACCCGAAGAGGGCGGCTTAGGCAAGAAATGAGCTCGCTAGGTTGAAAACCCGCAAGGGCGGCCTAGGCAAAAGTTAGAGCATGTAAAAAAAATGCAAAATAATAGTAAAATCTTGGGATTAACGCGTGGTGCTTAGCTTAAATGCAGAATTCATGCCATGCGTTCGTGACAGATTAGTGACTGGTTGCTCAATGCCATCAACTTAACTTGAAGGAGAATAGGAAATCAAGTAGTTAAAACGAATGACCATTGTATTAGAATAAACCTTCTTTACTTCTGTATAATGTTGAAAAGAAGTAAGATTAATAAAAGATTTGTGTTTTCAAAATTTTTGTTTTTGTCTTGGAATCACGATCGAAGAATGCAAGACCTTCCTCTCTGATTATTTAAACAAAGATCGACTCACTTGGTGTGAAGTGTCCTGGCTGTTGGTCCTGTCTAAACATTGAATCTTTTTTTTAAAAAAAAAGACATTGATCAGAGGAACGAACACCATTTTCTCAGTGACTTCCCTAGAAGGATCAACAAAACCATGAATAAACCTCAGCACTTGCATTAGTTCATGCATACATAGAGGAGTTACATTTGTTATTTTTATTTAATTTGTGCAGATTATAAAACAGTCACTTCATTCTTTATTGTTCACAAGCATAAGTTCCTGTGTTTACAGAATAATTTTTACTTTATTGAGTTTTCATTTATTAACCCGAGGGCAGAAGCCCCAGATAACTAACACAGCAAATAATTTCGAAAGAAAAGTTTTGTTGTCTTTCATTGCCCATGTGTGCAGGAATTAATAAAGACAGAAATCATCAAGACCATTGATTAAAAGAAAAGCGGATATATTTAGGTAAAAGCTCAGGGCTTGAACGCAAGAGAAAAACAACAAACAACAATTATTCTGAGGAGACATATCAGCAAAGGTCGGCCTTCACAAAGCGTGACATCACTGTGGGGTAAAGAACCAGTTGGCATATGCAGGTGTCACAGTATCCTGCATCACTCCTTCATCTAAATGTATGGTGTTTCGACTTTTCCAACGATCGGCCAAATTGGTCAACAGATGTGATGTTATCAAGCCGCTCTCGAAGTTGTGGGCTCGGGGAACGCGCTGTATCATCCCATACTGACGACTGATCCTATCTGGGAAATAGGCCATGGAACGGTCCAGGCTGGCATATAACACGTAGTTGAGATTCATACTTCCAATTGTGGCCAGTCTAATTCTCCACCAAGGACAGGTCCACTGAATAGTAGGGTTATCACCAAAATCGAAGCGTCTCTGAGACCGAGATTGAAAAACAGCAGGTCCATAAGTTGGAATCAAGCGAGCAAGAACCGGAGGAATCAGGCTTAATTTATCCAGAGCCCAGGCTTGCAATAGTAGTGGACGGCCGCGATGGTGAACATTGAAGTCAGTAATGTGAAGGGCAATATCCCTGGCCCAACACATTGTCTCCCCCATGATCATCATGAAGACGGTACGATGGTACAATTGCATGTCACGAACAACGGTCAGAAGTCGAAAGTCTCCAATTCCGAGTTGACGGTTCTTCATGGCATACACATTCAGCAGCAAGAAGCAACAAGCTCGGATCCAAGGCAGATCTAGATCGGTGGACAAAACTTTGTTCAAGAAAGGTTCCAAAGGAAGACCTTGATCTACGTTTATGCCGTCAGGAAGGTAAATCGGGCACAAGGCCACAATCTCAGCTAGATCATACCTAGGACCTGGGGGCAAGGCCGGAGTTTCGTCTTGTTCAGGATGATGATCCATCACGGCGCACATTTCCTCATAGGTCGGAGTCACTTCAGAATCTTCAAACCGGAAAACCATGGTGTTTGGATTGAAATGGGTAATGAGCCAAGACAAGAAGCCATGGTTAGGTTTTAGGTCTTTGAAGTATCTTAACCAGGCTAGTTGATCCAAAGGAGAGACTTGCCATAGGTCGTCAGAAATGGTTTGGATGAAAGATGAGACTCGGCTTTTGAAGGCCATGGAGGAAAGTCGCTTAAGAAATCGATGTGCTTTGGACACTGGATGGGAATGAGGTGCGAAGCGGAACTCATATTTATAGGAAAATGGAGAAATCGATGGGCGAAACATCACCATCACTCAATTTAATAATCATTGTCAGAGGTAGTTGAAAGGACAATCCTGAATAGTCCATTCGGGTCGGTGAGCATTCAAACCTGCATTGATCAAAAAGAAGGACGGCCTGTACAACAAGGAATTTGAGTCTTTATGATTACATTAATCGAGAAAGGATAGTTGAGTCATTACGTCCGCATTCACTGAATGGACCGCCCTATCAGGTAAGTACTACGCTATGCTCTCTATTTGGAAAGTGATTCTTGATCATGTTCCATGTTAAGTTCATTATTTTATTTACTTTATTTTATTTTTATTTTATTTCATTTATTCATTTACAATAAGTCGATTTACTGACTGCTAATGAGGTGAACCATTCTTATGAATAAATGGTACATCATTATTTTGTATTTGGTGTTGTGTTCGTGTTTTGTTTTTACAGGAACAAGGCTTCACAGTTGCAAAACATAAACACACATGATAAAGTAATAAAAAAACCAAGTGTTGTAAAATGTAAATAATATCATAAGATGCTGATATAACTGTACAATCACAAAAAATAAATAAATAGAAAATTAATAAAAATTCAAAATGTTTAAAGTGTTCAAAAAATGGAGGAGTCATGCAACAAGACTACCGCCGCCTACGGCTAGGACCAGCGACAGTCGGAGGGGGTGGAGGTGGTGATCCGTCGTCGGAGGAAGAGCCGCCCTAATCCTCATCAGAAGAGTCAAGCGGGATGCCCTCGACCTCTAGCCTCGTCCGAAGCTGCTCCACCTCCGCCTGAAGCCGGCTCACGGCACTGGACTGACGGGACTGATGCCTCCGTAGCCTCCCGTTCTCCAACTCCTGCAAAGACAAGCACATGTAAGAAAGGTCATCAAAATAATAAGGAGCGAAAAGGTGAAAATGTGTAAAAATTCATACCAGCTCATGTCGCTCGGAGTAGAGCCGACCGATGTAGGACCGGGCAAAGCCGAACCGCTGGCAGATCTCCTGGTATCGCTGGGCCGGCACCTGCAAATAAAAAATCCATTAAAAGGGATATTCAGGTAAGATACTTCTAACTTTGTATATTCGGTTTATAACTTACATGTGTGGTGTGCTCAGGGTCCAACTGTACTGGAGGAGGAGCCTGCCGCAGGTCTGCAGGAATAATGATGCCAGATCCTAAGCCAAGGCCAGGATCCAACACCACCTCCATACCTGGCGGAAACGGGACATCGCCCAGTACAACACCAACTGGTCTGGTCGGAGACGCCACGCCACCCGCCTCAGCTGCTGCCTCAGCCCGATAATGAGCTGCGGTCTTGTGTGTCTTCCGCTCCTGCATTCAGTTACAAAGAAAGTAATACCATCAGTAAGTTGAGACAAAAAGAGGAGTAGTAACAGTGAATGAAGTTGAAGGTCAGATGAGTTACCTGGATGTATTCGAGAACCTCGGGAAGTCGAGCCTGCATCCGAGAGGCAAAGTAAGTAGGAAAATCACCGGCGGACAGGAAATCGTTCGCCGAGAAACCTCTATACTCTATCTCCAGGTCCTCTCGTGTCAAGCCCTCCAGCAGACACATGTGCCGAGGAGGGGCATGAGGCACTCTCCGTCGTGCTGGAGCTACCGGAGTGTCAAAGACCCGCTCGCCAAGGAAGTATCGGTCGGCCCAGTATCCGCGCATCAACAGCCTCGACCGGGTATGCAACTCAGCCACCTCCCGGCCTGGATAGGTCCTCCAGGCCTCGCAGTCCCATGGCTCTAAAGATAGCTGCAAAATGATAAGAAATCGGCATTGATAGTATGTCAGAATAAAGAAAGAAACAAGCTACAGATTCAGAGATTCTTTCTATACTCACATCGGACAACTCCCGATCGTTAAGGAAGCTTCGCCAGTACTCCGGATCCTCGCCACTGGCATAAGTGTGGTGGCAGTGGGCCAGATAGCGAGGAATCCTCCTGGACTCGACGGGAGAGTCGCCGCTCGGACCGCCCGGGTAGATACAATACTCGTAAGACCACACCTGTAACAGAGACGGAAAATAACACCAGTTAGTTGAACAGTTGAGAAGAGCGGATCAAATAAGAAGAAAAAGTGAGAATGAAAGTGTGTTACCTCCAAAGGCCGGATGAACAGCCAGTTTGACTCACCGCTACCACGGGTCCAGACGTCCAGACCATGATAGAGATGAGCCAAACTAAATGTGGCCCAGTCGAAGGACCCGACCTGGCTCAGGTCCCAAAGACATGCCAGCACTGCAGGATCTCCCTTATTCTGGGAGGTGCATAGTAGCTGCGAGGAAATGATGTAGAACAAGAAGGACCGAGCGGCCTGGTCCCTCTCCTCGCGAGTATACGCAGGAGCAGCAGGTTGGACATCCTCTGGCAACTCTCGCCAAGCCTCCAACCGGGTCCTGATCCTCTCGGCCCAGAACCGAAAAACCGTCTCGTAAGACATACACCCGTGCACGGTGTATCGGGTCTGCATCGTGACACCAAGGAGGGAACGGAATAGCTAGGCTCCGATAGCAGCTGTCTGGTACCGAGCATCTAGAGGAGGAACCGGACCAGTGAAGCGTAAGCCGGTGATAGCAGCATAATTCGTGGGAGTGAGGGTCATCTCTCCAAACCCGAACACGAAAGTGTGCGTGCAGTCGTTCCACCGCTCCATCAATGCATATCGCATAGCAGGCGGGAAACGAGGCTGTGTGCGGCGCAATCCGGCTGCATAATCCTCGAAACCTGCAGCGACAACTCGAGCTCGCATAGGAGGGTCCAGTAGATCCCAGAAGGCAGAAGCATCAGTAGCCGACCCGCCTGAGCGGGCCTTGCCCAGATTAACCTGTAAGTAAATTTCAATTTCAATAAATGTAAGACTGATAATTGCTTATTTTCTTCTATGACAGGAGGAACAAAAATTCGAGTACTGGTTCGAACCATAGCTGCGTCACGCAGCTCCCAGTCGCGTCACGCGTCTACGGAGTCGCGCCATGCAGCTTTACCCAAGTTGCGCAATCAGAAGCACAGCTACGTAGTGCATATCAGCACTCGCGTCACGCCGCTCTACAGTCGCGTCACGCAACTGTTCAACATATGTGGCCCCAAGAATGGATGCGTCACGCGACCACAAAGCCGCGCCACGCATCTCTCTAGCCGCGTCACGCAACTGTTCAAGACCTCATTCATTGACGAACAGTCGCGTCACGCAACTGTTCTTCCTGAGAACAGCTGCGTGACGCAACTGTCGAAGGTACACAGTAGTTTAATTTTAACTTTTTTTTACTACGTTTATACTATTTTCGTGCAATTACAGGGCAAAATCAAGCCGTCTAGAGTTATCAACAATCAAAAGTTAACAAATCAAGGTCTAAACACAGTTAAAAAGAGATTAATCCTAAGGTTCAAGGCAAGCTAGGGTTTATGGCGTCTCGAACAGTCGCGTCATGCGACTGTTCCCACAAGAACAGCTGCGTCACGCAACTGTTCATGGAAGAACAGCCGCGCCACGCAACTCCTACCTGCGTGACGCGACTGCCGACGCAAGCGCAAACAGTGACAGTTGCGGATTAAAAGCAGTAAAAACAGAAAATTGAAGAAATTCTGTACTTACCTCGGATCGAAAGCCACGCATCTGACTTGTTTCGTACCGGACTGGAAATTTCAAACCCGGGAACGGAAGGAGCTGCAATGGTCGCGTCCCGGGGGTTAGCGGGTTCCGGCTCACCGGCACCGGCTCACCGTCAAACATAGGAATATCGGGCAGGGCCCCGAGAACCTCCATCTCTGGAGTGTAGGCAGAAGCAGGGATCTCTGAGATTTGAGACATCTTTTCAGTTGAACAGTTCAGAGAATTTCCAATTGCTTAGGGTTTGTGAATAAGCGAAATTGAATCGACTGAGAAGGAAGCTACTTATAGTAAAACCAGCTGGGTCGAAGCCCATTCAGCTGGGCCTGACAAGAGCATTGGGCCCATTATCCTTTTTCGAGCCCAACAGGCCCACACGGCCCATTTCAAAAGCTCACGATGACCCGTTCCGGCGACATGACGTCGATGTACGGCTCGTATATGGCTGCAACTTTCATCAACTTACCGTACCAGGGTCAGGAGCATCAAATTGTCCATATTACCCTCAGGTAAATTCCCTTCTAAACACTATATCATAAAGGATATACTTGAAAATATAGGCAACAGCTTTTGTTAAGTCTTTCCTGCCAAAATTTTTGGTAAAATTTTCACAAAAATAATAATAATGCGTTTATAAAAAGTGAATACTTTTGGTTCTAGGCTGGGATTCCGGACTGGGGGCAAAAGTATGACCTTTTGCCTTAATAAGAATTTTTGCATGGGGACATGTGATGTTCCAACACCTTTCTAACAGAAAGCAAGGTCTGTTCGTATACAGATAGTGCTCGTCTTTTCCTTGTGAACAATTTCTTTCAGGCCAACTGGTGATGGTTTTTCGAAGCCAATGGGTCCTGCTGATTAGTGATGGTGCATTGCGAAGCTAGTCAGAACAATTTCAAAACAGTGATGATGTATTGCGAAGCTGTTTGAAATCTTCTTCCCCAGTCAATGATGTTGAGTTGCGAAGTTGACCCGGGTAAAATCAGTGTCTTTCGAGCCAATCAAACCGAGCCTCGAAGATGCTTTTTCAAAACCGACTGGAGCCGACAAAGCCGATCAAACCGAGCTGAGTAGGTGGCCAGACCAAAGTTCTTCAAGCCGATCAAACAGAGCTTTGAAGACTTTGTTATCCAATCAATGTCTTTCGAGCCGATCAAACCGAGCCTCAAAGATGCCTTTTCAAAACCGACTAGAGCCGACAAAGCCGATCAAACCGAGCTGAGTAGGTGGCCAGACCAAAGTTCTTCAAGCCGATCAAACAGAGCTTTGAAGACTTTGTTATCCAATCAATGTCTTTCGAGCCGATCAAACCGAGCTTCGAAGACTTTGCTATCAAAGCAACATTCAAAACCCTTCAGGCCGATCAAACCGAGCCCCGAAGGTGTCTTCCAAGCCGATCAAACCGAGCTTCGAGGATGTCTCTTCAGATTACATGGAAGCCGACAAAGCCAATCAAACCGAGCTTAGGAGGTGACCAGATGATTGATTCAGCATTTCTCCGAACCGATCAAACTAAGCTTCAAGAGGATTGCCTGAAAGAAGGCGCGTCAATAGGCCACTTTAACATTAATCGTTTATACAATTAATGATAAAGTGGGGGGGCAAACTGTTGACGCGTGGATTTATGCCTCCACCTGACCCAATGATGATATGAGGACAAAGGATGAGGCTTCACAATAAACCAGAGGTGTCTGAATCAAAAATTGAACCAAACCGCCCAAAGGAGCCTGACCCATGTTAGGGCTACGTCACGCAGCTATCACCTGCGTGACGCCACTTCTACCTGCGTCACGCAGCTCTAACGGGTCTGACACCTTTGGCGCGCGCCCGTGCAGTGGCCTGCACTGTTTGTATGGATACGCGACAACTGTACGAAAAGTAAGTCGCGTCACGCAGGCTTACGGGTGCGTCACGCAGCTCCTACCTGCGTGACGCGACTGCCCTATCGCCCTAACCATATAAATACTGCATTACACAACAAAAACGGGACTTTTTTTAGAGACTTTTGAAACTTTTCTCATTTTCTCTCAAAAAGACTAAGGCATTTTAGACAAAAAGAAAACGATTGCGGCTAAGGCTTTCCTCAAAGACTCCAGTGAGTAACCTTGAGGAAGATCAAGCCATTAGGCACATATATTGAAAACTTGAAAATATAAAAAGGACATAAAAAAGAGTAAGAGAGAAAGAAGAAAAGAAAGGCTTTTATTGTTAAGATTGGACGTTGAACCTTTCTGGGATCGTGAAGCTTCATCCTTAGATCGACCATATCGTATGCAATCCTCAAATCTGAGGGTTAGGTAATCATCTAAACCCTTCTTTTTGCATTTTTCTTTAGCTAGTTATTTATGTGTGAAAATCCCATTTTCTTAGTATTTTAGTTAGTTTGGTTTTGATTAAACTACGTTTTGCCCATATTTGAGTGTTTCGGAGTTGTATTAAGCCCCCTGTTGGTAAAAAGAACACGTAAAAAGGGATTTGAATGGTAGTTGCGGACCAGAGCAGTCGCGTCACGCAGCTACTACCCGCGTGACGCGACTGTTCATGTCCAAAAGTCTATAATATGGATTGGACCACCTGCGTAACGCAGCTATTCGCAAACCCAGGATACTTTTGTATTTAATGTGATATTTCGGATGAATAATCAATAAAACTGAGAATATTAATAAGTCGCGAATAGTTCTGTCACGCAGCTAGGAGTTCCATCACGCGACCGTTCTTCATAGAACAGCCGCGTGACGCAACTGTTCCAATTTCCAGTAACACAATAAGAGTTGCGCCACGCGAGTGTTCTTCATAGATCACCCGCGTGACGCGACTGTTCTAAAGTTCCAGGATGAATGAAGGGAGTCGCGTCACGCGACTGTTCCTTATGGAACACCTGCGTGACGCAACTGTCTCATGATTTCAGTGTATTTTCCTTACTTCACCTTAATTTCATATTATTAGGCAGATTTTAATCTTAACTCAGAAAATGATCAAACATGGGCAAATTAAGATTTAATCAAATCAAATCAACTAATTATTAATGATTTTGAGGTTTTAGGATTTACTTCTCTTTATTTATTGTTTATCATATTATCAAATTCGGTTTGTGGTCCGCCTTTAACCATAAGGCAAGAGCGGATCTTTTATTTTATTTTAGTATGTGCTATGGATGGATGGTGGATGATATGCTTTATTTATGATGAATGCAATGGATGAAATTAATTGGGACGGTTAATTAATTTTCCACATAGGAACTCGGTTCGATTTATTCGGGTTGGGTTTAAAATAAATTGGCTTTTTCTAAAATAAAATCAATTTAGAAATCGTAGGTTAAAAGAGGCCGGTTTTTCCGGGCGTCGGCTTCCAACGAGCCGACGTACCTAATTCCCTTACCTAGTACCTCATCAGTTCGCCTGACCAGTTTTCTAAAATAAGAGGCCTTGAATAAAAAGGGTTAAAATGGAGTCACTTTTACAAAATAAAATCAAAACGGTCCCATTGCCGAAATAATGGGTGGCGACTAAAAATGATTTATAAGACCGATTTATCGGCACCGTATATCCAAAAGGTTTTATCACCACTTTCCAAAACAAATATCAAAACCAAATAAAAACCGCAATTTTTCTCCGGGGGGGAAAAACACCATGTAGTCAGGAGGGGGAGAATTGTTGTGGGGTCCCTCCTACATGTGGGACCCGCACAAGATTGAGAAGAAAAAAAAATAAAAAAAAATAAATAATAACACGTTTTTTTTTGTTTTGACAGTCAAAGAGAGACTGCCTAACAAACAAAGAAAAAGTTAAGGTTGTTGAACAACCATTATTGAATAATGTGCAAATTGCACCGAGATTATATGCAAAGATGCGTTCAATTTTTCCTATAAATTGAGGTGTTTTGCTTCATTTTTATACAAGAAGAAGTAGAGAGAGCTCACAGATTAATAAATCTGTTGGAGAGAATTATATTTTAGGAAGAGGGTCCTAAAATTGGAAAAGAGAGAAAATAGTGAGGATTGTAATTTTTGGGGTGCTTTTGGGAAACACTTTGTGTGCCACTATTTTTGTAATCTCTTTTTGTACCTACTATTCTCAGTAAAAGAATTATTGGGAGTTTTTGTTCCGTGGACGTAGCCCATAACAGTTAAAGGGTGAACCACGTAAATCTCGGTGTTCTTATTTTTTTTTCATCTGGCATTTACGATAATTATTTAATTTTTATCGTGGTTATTATTTCTGGTGGATTCGATCGTCAATATCCAATATTTAATTATTGGAGGTATATGTGGTAACAGTAATTTTATTTTACTTTTACCACCGGTAATTTTCTGCGAGCCCCACTCGGGATAAGTTATAATCCCAACAAGAATGTGTATATTGCTCTAAATTTGATCTTCAACATTAATTCCAAAGAGCTTACTCTTATGAAAGTTAATCTTTACACCTAATAGAAGCTGAAAACAAAGAAGAATTCTTCTCAAGTTTAGCACATGTTCTCCATTTGCTTCATTAAAAAGAATAGAATCATCCACAGCTTGTAGATGGGATACAATTATTTGGTCATCGCCAACCTTTTACTCTAGATAAATAACCCTGCAAAATAGAGTTTCTAATGAGAAGATTAAGACCTTCGGCTACTATTAAAAAGAGAAACGGTGAAAGAGAATCTCCCTGTTTTAGTCCTCGAGACATTTGGAATTCTGAAGTTTGGAGAGCCTGTTATAAGCATTGATAATCTAGAACTTCTCAAGCACTCTTATATCCAACTTCTCCATTTTATGCCAAATCCTATTTTTTCCATCATTCAAACAAGGAAGTTCCAATCAACAGAGTCGAAAGCCTTTTCAAAGTCATCTTTAAAAATTAAGCCACTCCTCTTTCTTAGCTTTAAATCATGAAGTAGATCATTGCATATTAGCATTCCGTCTGAAATTTGCCTTCCTCAACAGAGGAAGTCAGTGTTTCTCCAATTAAGAAACTCATCACTTTTTTCAGCCTTAAAGATAAAGTTTTCGTTAAGAGTTTGTAAATACTCCCAATGAGAGAGATTGGCCTATAATTATTAAGACCCTAAGGTTAGTCAATCTTTGGAATGACAGCTTGGAAACTTGAATTAATCCCCTTGCATAACCTTTCATTACTGTGAAATTCATTAAAAAATTGAAACACATCATCTTTGACAGTGGCTCAGCATCTCTTAAAAAATTCCATAGTGAAGCCATCAGGACCCAGAGCTTTTGTAGAGTCGTAGATCCAAAGAGGGATTCTAATTTTTTCTTCCAAAAATGCCATCTCAAGATCAATGCTTTGAGAATGAGAGAGTTTGTTTAAAGAATCACCGGCTAAAACAGGACGTTGACATGTAACAGAAGAAAATATATTGACAAAATGATTCTTTGCAGCTTCTCTTACTTGGTTAACCTCTGAGACCCATATACCATTAATAAGCAGGCTATTAATCTGATTTTTCACTTTTCTTTTATTGATAAGAGCATGAAAGTACTTAGTGTTAGCATCGCTGGATTTTAGCCATTGGGCTGTAGCCTTGTGGCTAATAAAACTTTCATCGATTCTTTGAGCTTAGAAGAGTTTCATGGTTGTTTGCCTTCTTTCAGAAATTTCTGAGTCTAAGAGGGGACCACATTCGGCCTTAAAATCACGGTTAGCCAGTAAAAGTTGAAATTTAATTATATCATCGTTTAAGCCACTGAATTTAAGGCGACTCCAACTTTTAAGTTTAGCTTTAACGGCATAAGCTTCTTTTAAAGAACGAATCCACCCCAGCCATTATGCATACTAGATTGCCAACTCTCCCTTACCACTTTTTGGAAGTCTTGATGATCACACAAAAAATTAAAGAACTTGAATGGTTTTGGACCCCAGTCTGTAGAGTCAGGCTTTAATAATACCGGACAATGATCAAAACAAATTCTTTTTAATCCCAAACATTTTAAGCTGGGCCAATTGCTTAACCAGTCATTATTTATGAGAAATCTATCGAAATGAATCATTATAGAGCCTTTAGAATTAATCCAAGTGAAAATTCTCCCACTAATGGGAATGTCAATTAATCTAGTGGGCTATGAATTGATTAAAGTCATTACAGCTAGTGGGGTCTTCCCTACACCCCTTTCTTTCATTGGCATTGCGGCTTGCATTAAAAAACACCACCCACACATATCATTACATCCAAATTATGAATAAGAGAAAGAGTCTTAGCCCATAACATTCTTGTTTGAGAGAGATCATAAGAAGCATAGACATTTATAAAATGACAATGTTCCCGAGAGTTGTTAAATTTGCCAAACACTAAAGAAAATTAGCACCTGAAGAAGAAGATGAACTAGCAAATTGGTTTGGATCCCAATAGCCTGACCCAGATGCCACGTTTGCTCAGCCTTACAAATTTAGTCAAGAGAGTTGTTACTGGTTTCAATGGATTCAGATTTGAATTCTTCACTTGAGCCGGAAGGTATGTCATCAGTATTTAAATCAAGGGGGTTTGAAGAATAAGAGTGATTAGAGGAAAGATGGGTGCTAGACTCATCAGACGACGAAGAAGAGTACTAGGAAGAGTTAGCAAGATCAAGATTAGGCATTAATTTGGAGGCTAGTCTTTTCTTCCTAGAGGCAGATCTTTTAGTGACAAAAGGCCTAGCTGATGGTCCTGCCAAATCTACATCTTGAGAGACAGGCTTTGGTAAATTATATTTGGAAGGGTCAACAAATAAATTGCAGGGTGAGGAAGGATAAGGCTTTTCAATTAATTAGGGTTGGGCTTTAAAAGAAAAGGACTGAGAATCTTCTTTATTATCTCAAAGGCCCAATTCTGGGAACAATACTGAACAACCAACCGTCACGTCTCGATTGACTGCTAGATTTCTCAAAAAAGATAAAGAATTGATTAGCAAAGATTCCAACTGGTTTGCAATGCAATTGTCATCACTTGAGTTGGCCAATAGATGGTGGTGATTTGAAAATGATGTCTCCTTCGACTCTTCGTATTCCTAAAATGATTCGCCTTTCACCGAAGATTCTCCGATCAATGAGGTGGAGTCTTCTGATAGAAAACTAAACTTGTCTACAGGTCTTGGTTGGTGAAAGCATAGTCAATGGATGGTGCCTAACTTGGACTAAGGTGAGTAAATTCTTGGTTGGTGAAAGCATAATCAATGGAGGTGCCTAACTTGGACTAAGGTGAGTAAAGTTGATAACTTGCAAATCCAATTTTCTTTTATTGTTATATTTGTGTTAATTTGGTGTCATTTTGTGCTTAAAAGAGTGGTTTAACTTGATTTATTGTTTTTATGCTAGGAAAAGTTGGATTTGATATGAATGAAGCAAAAAGGAGCACAATTGAAATGTTTTGGAGCAAGGAAGGAGCTGCTGGAATTTTGTAACACAAATACAAGCTGTTAGGCTCTTAGCCTTAGGCAAGACTAAGCAGGAAATCAGACCAGCGGACTGATTGTGATATTATTGGCTGGTCACGACTTCTTCAACTAATTCCAGCACGTTTTATAGCCACATGATGATATTAGACACAGTTTTTAGTGGGTATTTTTATTGTATTAGTGGACCCCACTTTCTAGGGGGTATTTAAGTCGAAATTAGGTCTTTTTGTGGATCATCTTTTGCCTCCCTTGGGTTGCGACGAATTTTAAAAAATTTTTGAGAGATTTCTGCCGAACTTTCAATTCTTTTGATGATGTTTTCTTCCATAGCCATGTGTGGCTAAACGTTCTGTTCAGTTAAGGCTAAACTAAGGTAGAAGTTTGATTTCGATTGTGAGATTATATTGAACTTAATTGAATTTCTTTATTCTACTGCATTTATATTCTTTCTGTGATTTATTGGGAAAATATATCCCCTAGCGAAATTCTATTGAATGATTTAACGGGACCCGTTATGTTGTTTGGTAGAAATTTCCATAGCTATTCGGCGTAATCAAATCCATAATTGTTTGGTTAGGTTGATGCAGTAGTAATTAATATAACTTCATTGGGTAGAACTTTTTAGATTGTATTAAGAAAGAATATAATCAGATTTAAATGGATGCTCGTAGTTTCTGTTAATCTGGGCAGGGTTCTATTAGATTTTAAAGCTGCTAACAGTTAAATCCTTCGTCGTACTTAGGATTGCTAATTAATTAGGGGTTGTTATTAGATCGTATCTTAGCAACCTATTTCTATAGTAGAATTGGTTGGGTCGACGTTCTTCCTGGCTATAACTTGTCTGTAATATGAATTAAGGAATTAATCTTAAGTCAATGATCAATCGAATCAAACCTTCGAATCGCGGTATGCCTTGGCTGAATTTACTTTCAATTGTTCAGGCTCAATTTTTAATTTTATTGCATTTATTTCTTTGATTTAATTTTAATTCGTTTAGTTTGATTATTAAATTCCCCCATTTCAATTTTTGTTTTTAATTTTATTTTCAGTTCTGGTTTATTTTTGACAAAGCTAATCCCTAGGGTTCGACCCTTCTCACCATATTTACAAGTTTTATTTTGTAGGAGAGCAGGTTAATTATTTTTGGCGGATTCGACGCCCGCCAAATTTTGGCGCCATTGCCGGGGATAAGTTAACTTTACTGTTTGTTGTCTTTTTGAATGACCAGGTCTGAAAATTTGCCAATATTGTTTGATCCTGATATAGAGAAAACAGCCCGCTCACTAAGGAGACAAGCGAAGGAGCGAAAGTGGGCCAAATCGACTTCCGGAACTGAACCGGAAAGTCCAGCAGCTGGTCACCTTGATTTTACAGCTAGAATCGAAGAAGAAAGTCTTGAGCAGGAAGAGATTCTTGCAAAAATTGACCAAGAGGAAGTTATGGCCAAAAACCGCACTGTTCGAGAGCTACAGGCTGCCCCTATAGAGCAGCAGCCTATGTATATTACTTACCCGGAGTTGGAAGTGCCATTTAAGCTTAAATCGGGTCTTATTCATCAACTTCCGACTTTCCATGGAATGAAGACCGAAAACCCGCATAATCACTTGAAGGAATTCCATGGAGTTTGTTCTAGCATGAGACTGCATGGGTTAACTGAAGAGCAAATTAAGTTGAGAGCATTCTCGTTCTCACTTAAAGATGCTGCTAAGGAGTGGTTGCTTAATCTACCTCCAGGTTCCATAACCACATGGCCTGATATGGCCCGAGCATTCTTGGACAAGTATTTTCCCGCTTCTAGGGCAACCATCATATGAAGAGAAATTTGTGGGGTTAGACAAAAGGCTGGAGAGAGTCTTTATGACTATTGGGAGAGATTCAAGAAGTTATGTGCAGCCTGCCCGCAACATGGGATGTCTGAACAGTCCCTAATACAGTACTCTTATGAAGGGATGCTTGACATGGAAAGGAAGATGCTTGATGCAGCTAGCGGGGGAGCACTTGTTAATAAGACTCCACTCGCAGCAAGAGAGATTATTTCCACTATGGCCGCCAATTCACAATAATTTGGCCAAGTTGAAGAACCGACCAGGAAGCTATATCAGGTATGTGATTCTTCCATTCAGTCTCAACTGAACTAACTAACCTCTATTGTTAAATCTATTGCTGTAGGGCAACCTGTGAAGAGAAGTGTGTGCGAGGTATGTTGCAGCGATCACCCAACTGACACATGTTCATCATGGTATGGTGATCAAGAGCAAGTTAAAGCTATGGGAGGATATTCCGGGCAGCCCCAAAGACCGATGGGTAACAACTTCAATAATGCTTGGAAGAATCATCCTAATCTTAGCTATGGAAGCAACAACCAAAATTTCCTAGGATACCAACCAGCTAGACCACCTCCTCAACAAGCTTCTCCCCCAAAGATACAATTGGAAGATATTGTGAGGTAACTTGCCACTTCTCAACAAGAATTCCAGCAAGAAACGAGAAAGGGAATGCAAATATGGAACAATAAATTAGTCAACTTGCATCTTCCTTGAGTAGATTGGAAAAACAAGGGAAGCTTCCTTCCCAAACGGTGGTAAACCCAAGAGAAAATGCAAGTGCGATCACTTTGAGGAGTGGTAAAGAGCTAAACACAGCAGCCCCTAAAAAAGGCAGCAGCAGTTCTAAGGAAGAAGCTGAAAAGGAGGTAGAAATTCACCGAAATGGGCCTTCCGAACAGGCTGAAGTACGGCAGCCCCAAACCTTTACTGTTCAGCCTCCTTTTCCTGAGAGATTGGCGAAAACAAGGAAGGAAAGTGAAGACAAAGACATTTTGGAGACCTTTCGCAAGGTGGAGGTGAATATTCCATTATTGAATGCTATTAAGCAAATACCCAAGTACGTAAAGTTTCTCAAGGAACTTTGTACCAATAAAAGGAAGGTAGATAGTGTTGAGAAGGTGGAGATGGGTGAAGTTTGCTCTGCCATGATTCAAAGGAAGAGACTCCCATCAAAGTGTAAAGATTGAGGTATGTTTGCTATTCCTTGTAAAATAGGCAATGTAGGGATTAAGAGATCTATGTGTGATTTAGGAGCTTCTATAAATGTCATGCCTTTATCTGTGTGAATACCCAAATTTTGAGGCTCAAAGAGCCAGTTTTCCCGGACTGCAAACAGTCCGGCCGGACTAAAGGCCATTTTGGAAGTTCACCAAAAGTATGCCAATATGGTACTTGAAACGTCCGGGACGTCACGAGGATCGCGGATCTGGGCCCGAAATTTTTTTCGGAGATCCGGAGCTCCCGGAAAAGCCTCTGGAGCGAAAAAATAGCAAGACCACCGACCACCGGCGGCCCAACCACCGGCCACGGCGGCCCAGCCGCCCGAGCCCGGCGGCCCCAGCCGCCCGAGTCAGCGACCCGGCCCGGCGGCCTAGCCGCCGAAGCCGCGCGGCCCATCCCGGCGGCCCGGCCGCCGAAGTGGTCTGTTTTTGCCTATAAATTTGGCCCCGAGACCCTCCGTTTTCCTCACTCAGTCTGTGTTGACGGACGCTCCTTCTCCCCTACGCTCTTTGCGATTCTTTACTGCTTTCTTGCATTTTATTTTTTTAGTTTTATTGCTTTCTTATTGTGATACTTGGTCACTAAAATTAAACTAATTAAAATTCCCTTAACGAGGAGCTTAACCTGGAGTTAAGAAGCGGTCGACGATTAAATCAGGTATGTAAGTTAAACTTTGCCTATTTAATTTTAGCACTTCATGCATGCTTCTCTTCTACTCCTAATAATTCTACAACTGCATAAATGCATTCATATCATAATATAGGCAAGTAAATTGCCTCAATTAAAATATGATTAAGCTAAGTGCCCGGTTAATTAATAATCGTGGTACCAAAAGCTGAAATCCGACAATATTGGCTTAAAATACCTAGCTAATTAATAGTTGTGGTATGATTGCCTTTATTTCAAATGAATTCGGCTTAAGTCCAATTAATCAATAATTGCGACTAAGTAGCCTAAATTAATCACGTTCTTTTGGCATTAAATTGCCTACATTGCAGTTTGATTAATTACTTTTGGTAAACAAATTGCCAATAAGTAAGACCAGTCATTTTTTTTAGCAATATAAATGCTTAAATCAAAGTTTTGGCAAAATGCCTTAAAACCAAATCAAGTTTTCGGCTTTAAAGCCTTAAATCATTCAATTTTGGCGAGGATCGCCTAAATCACATCAATTTCGGCAACACCTTGCCTAAATCAACACTTTTTGCTAAAAGCTTTCAAATCAACACATTTTGTTTAAAAGCCCTTAAAATCAATTTTTTCGGCAATTAAATTGCCTAAATCACAAAATGTTTTGGCTAAAAGCCTTAATTCATTTTTTGGCAAACAAATAAGTCCAATCAACACTTTTTTGGCAAAATGCCTAAAACAATCAATTCTTCGGCACAATGCCTAAACAAAATGCACAAAGCATACACACACTCATGCATTAAGCATCCCCATTCAAAGCCCTTTAGAAGAGGCCTATGAAATACGTTGACTTTGATCTTCCATTCAAACGGAAGTACGTAGGCACGTTTGGGATTTAACCCCGAGCGGCAAGTCGAAATCACTTGAATTTGGTTCATATTGCATCATTCCACCTTGCAAAGCATTCATTCATGGTTAGTTGATCAGCATGACATAGTCTCGGGATCCATCTCGGGTTTGCACACCATGCCTTAAACATTGGGTTAATTAATCTAGTAATTAGGTTAATTAAAATCGGAGTCACTTAGGGTTTTCCTAGTTTTCCCTAAAATAATTAAACAAGGTGGCGACTCACACATCATGTGCATTTCTTCCTTAGTCATATGCATTCATATGCCTTTGATATTTGGGGAGGGGTTCACAGTTTGGCGACTCTGCTGGGGAAATTATGTAATCTTTTTGCACAAGTGGACTACGATTGCTGCATAGGCTAACCTGCCCTCCTTTAGGGCATTACTTCAATATGCTTTGTTTTGCAGGGTACCCTAGCACGAATCAGGTGTTCTTTCTTTAAGAATACTTGATGAGGAGATTTGAACCTAATTGACAAATTGGATTAAGACATTTAAATTTGTTAATTTATTTGCACGTTTGAGAATCTTTTTCTCCATTGCATAAAAAATGAATTTCAAAAGAATTTCTTCTCTCTCTGTTCAAACTTCTGAGTCTGGATAGCAAGTAGCGCTGATCGGCAGGTCTCTTTGATTATTTCGACGGACAGCCAAAGCGTCCTCCCTGTTACCGCAAACCGCCCCTAATCCTTTTGGGGGTGGCCCATGGGTGTGCGTACCGTTGGACCCACGCGAAACTCTTTGTTTCACATGTGGTTAGGTATATCCATACTCAAGGTTCAAGGGTCCCTTATAAGCCGATTCTCTATTTGAGTCATAGCCTATAGAACCTATCCTTTAGGACTGTATGCACCCAATGATGTGAACCATACCATTAAATAGTTTATGACGTGTTGTTATGCGCATTCACGACATATCATAAACATGGGGTAAACACAAAGAAGGCATGAAACGCTCTTTTACTTTCAGTCATGCACAGTCGGACAAAAGAGTCGATCTACACATCAGTTACCCTGATACACCAACCACTGTACCTAATCCAGCTACCCTTATCCTTACAGGTGCCCTCGATCCAAGTGCCAACATCAGTGCCAGCCACACCTATAGTACTATCACCAGCTTCACCAGCTTCACCAGCTACACCAGCTTCACCTACAACTTCAACGACTCTACCTGCACCAATGGCATCACTTGCTGATATCCAAACCCTCATTGAACAATTGGAGGCCAGAATGAATGAGGCGTTGGCTGCCCAAAGGACCGCCCTGATACCTGAATTGGGAAATGGTAATGGAAATGGGGCTTCCGCCAGGGGAAGTGGACCTGCTACCTCCAATCAGGGTCCTGCTGCTGAACCTACAAACCCTGCCCTGAACCTGGATGACATGTCCGCCAGAACTGCTTCTGAGCTGGAAGCTCAGAAAATGAGAGAGAAATTAGAGCTTCTAGAAAAGTCTATCACTGCCCTCAAGACCCACAAAGAGGTGGTGGACATGGACTCCTTGTCCTTGTTCCCTGAAGCCAGGCTGCCGACTAAGTTCAAAATGCCTAACATGGACAAGTTTGATGGAACCACTTGTCCTAAAACTCATCTGAAAATGTATATGGGAGCCCTTAACCCATTTGGATTGAGTAGCGAGCTCCTTGCTCAGTTGTTCCAACAATCACTCAATGGTGCTGCTTTGAGGTGGTTTGTTAGCCTTGACCGATCTAAGATGAAAACTTGGGAGGACATCTGCAATGCCTTCAATTCACAGTATCATTATAACATGGAGGTGGATGTTACTCGTAGGGAACTAGAAACCACCAAGCAAAAAAACAATGAACCCTTTTCCTCGTTCCTTATGAGGTGGAGGGCCAAGGCTGCCCAGATGATTAATCGGCCTTCTGAACAAGAGCAGGTGGACATAATAATAAAAAATCTACAGCCTGTCTACCAACAGCAGTTACAAACCCAGTATTTACCAACTTTCCAGTCGCTCATTGCCACTGCTACAAAAGTAGAAGATCTGATTCAAATGGGGCAACTGAAAGAAGACTCAGGGACCTCAAAGTACAAGAAACCTAGCCAAACTAGCAAAGTCCACGAAGTGGCTAGCATCAACCCCACGAATCCTCTACGTGTGGGAAACATGAGGAATAATAATCAATCGTCCAGAAGGACATACACTGATCTTGGGATGCCAATCCTTGTGGTATTCCGAGAGGCTGTCAAAGCTAATTACATAAAGCCCTTGGAAGCAAGGCCACCACCAAATCCGTTACCAAGGAATTACAGGACTGATGAATACTGTGAGTATCATCAGGGGCATGGGCACAAAACTGAAGCATGCTGGACGCTTAAGAACCACATCCAGGACCTGGTGGATAACGGTTCAATTATTCCGAGAAGTAAGCCAAACATTAATACCAACCCCTTACCGAATCACGGGGTAAATGCTATTATGGCTGATTAGGAACTAATCGATCCTTTCGAACTGTTCCTAGAAATGAATAATATTTGCGTCATGGATCTGAATGACCTAGCTGAAGAGGTCGATGCTATTACTAGGAGCGGGAGACAATATGAACCACTGGTTCTAGATAAAATCCAAAATAAGCCCTACCAGAGGGCTGAGGAGCCAAAGGAGGACCCGGTACTGTCACAGTTAAAAAAGACACAAGCTAGGGTGTCAATCTGGGAACTTTTGGCGTCGTCCTTTCCTCATCGCCAAGCTCTTTGCAAGGCTTTGAGCCAACTTCAGACATCGGTGGAGGTTAGCCCTGAAGTGCTAGTATCCACCCTCACCCAATCATCTAAAACGCAAAGCATCGGTTTCTCTGATGATGACTTGCCCAAAGAGGGAGGCAGTCATAACAATGCTCTTTATGTCACTGTTCAGACTCGAGACAAAACCGTGCCCATGGTTCTCATTGATAATGGGTTGGCGCTGAACGTTTGCCCACTGAGAGTAGCCAGCTGTCTGGGGTTGGAGGACACAGATTTTACTCCATCAGACCAAATAGTGAAAGCTTATGACAGCACCCGGAGGGAAGTGCTGAGGGTCGCTATGCTAAAATTAACAGTTGGGCCAGCTGTGATGGAAGTCCCATTCCAGGTAATTGATGTACCGACCAGCTTCAACCTGCTTCTGGGCCGACCGTGGATACATCACACTAAGGCAGTGCCCTCGTCCTTGCACCAAAAGGTCAAGTTTCCATATGAGGACAAAGTTATCACCATTCAGGGGGATGACTACAATCAGCTCAAAAAGACAAAGGGCCAGCCTCTCTTTGAGGTCAACCCTGAAACTGCCAACCTACCTCTCTCGGGATTCCAGTATGACACTGTGCAGTTCATAGAAGACTGCAAACTCTCGAATTCTCTTTGATTTCGGGATAGTGCAAATAAACTGCATAGTGCCCTTGATGCTTAAGATGTCCTATCTGCCAGGAATGGCTATGGCCAGATCCGGGAAAACATACCCCAAACTACAAGCCTGGGAGTGTCCAGCGAATGAAGGGACCTTCGGATTGGGTTATGAGCCCACTAATGAAGACCGGGCTAAGAGAACCAGAAGGGGAAGGAAGGAGAGTGTACAGATGCGGCCTTACCCTCTGACTTTAAACAGTTACTTCCGTAAACCAGGAGAGGCAGTTCCTTACTGTGTCTTCCGAGAACCTTTTTGCTGCCCAACCGCTAAGAAGATGCTGCCTGGGTTGGAGATATTCTCAGATGTTTGGGACAACAAGCCCGAAACAGTAATTGAACCGGAGACAGAAGACTTTATGCAGCCTAGTCTCTTTGACGAGGTTGCGGTTATCACAGGGAATGATGGGAATCGAGACCTGCTAGATCTGATCAAGCCGAATGAAGGGCCTCTCACCAACTGGTACACCGAGGAGGAACGCGCTGCTGATAAACCCCCTCCCGAGTCAAATCGAGTACCTGAGTTTGTAATCAAGTCCTGTACTGAGTCCGAGTTTGACCTCGAGCCCGAAACCGAGTCAGTGTCTAGTTCCAGTTCCGAGTCGTCTGTGTCGGATCTAGAAGATCCAGATTTCAAATTTGATGTAATCTTTGAAGACGATTCCGTCATTATCAATAAAGGCTTGCAAATTCTTGATTACCCTGCGTGTCTAGCTTTCCAAGCATTTCCAAGCAAAAATAATCAAATAAACGAAATAAAAAATGAAAAGGAAAAAATAATAATTGGCAAAGAAGAAAATGAACATACATACATTGCATCTGATTGTATGAACAGGGAACAGGTCAGTGAATGTTTGAAGAAATTTGCTGATTGCTTCATGTGGAAAGCAAGTGACATCATCGGAATTGACCCAGTAATAGTGGTGCATAAGATTCTGGTATATCCTGAGGCTAAGCCAGTAAAGCAGAAGCTAAGGAGATTGAAGACAGAATGGTCCTTGAAAATCAAGGAGGAAGTTGCCAAACAACTGGAGAACAAGTTCATAGAACCTATTGCCTACCCGACGTGGTTAGCAAACATCGTGCCGGTGCCAAAGAAGGATGGAAAGGTGCGAATGTGTGTGGACTACCGGGATTTGAATAAAGCATGTCCGAAGGACGATTTCCCTCTACCGCACATCGACTTGTTAGTGGACCGAATGGCTAGACACGAGATGGTCTCCTTGACTGATCTTGCTGTCGGTTATAATCAAATAATGATGCATGAGCCAGACAAAGAGAAAGCGGCGTTCATCATGGAGTGGGGAACCTATTGCTACAGGGTTATGCCTTTTGGGCTCAAAAATGCCGGGGCAACCTATCAACGAATGGCAACAACCACCTTCCATGACATGATTCACAAAGAAGTAGAAGTGTATGTGGACGATATGGTTGTCAAATCAAGAACAATTGAAGAACATACAACAGCACTTGAGAAGTTCTTCCTTAGACTTTGAAAGTACAATTTAAAGCTCAATCCTGCAAAATGTCTGTTTGGAGCCACATCCGGAGTATTTCTGGGGCACATGGTCAGTCAGAAGGGCATAGAGATTGACCCTTCGAAAGCCAAGGCCATTCTAGAAATGCCAGCACCGAGGACAGAAAAAGAAGTTCGGGGTTTCCTGGGAAGGCTACAGTACGTCAGCCGATTCATCAATCAATTGGCCGATACTTATGGACCGATCTTCAAGTTACTCAGGAAAGGAATAGCAGTCAAATGGAATGAAGATTGTCAGAAAGCTTTTGACCAAATCAAGCAGTACCTGATATCCCCGCCAGTGTTACAGCCACCAAGGCTGGGAAAGCCTTTGTTATTATACCTATCGGTGACAGAAGAAGCGATGGGTGCGATGCTAGCTCAACAAGCGGAAGATACAAGGGTAGAAAACGCCGTGTATTACCTTAGCAAGAGGATGCTGGAATATGAGCTAAAATACAATAAGATAGAGAAGCTGTGCCTGGCTCTAGTTTGGGCCTGTACAAAACTGTAGCACTATCTCTCGTCTTACACTACATATGTGATTTCTGAATCGAACCCCTTGAAATTCCTTATGGAGAGGCCGGTTCTTGACTGTAAGATGGCTAAGTGGGTGTCAGTGCTTGCAGCTTATGATTTGAAATTTGTACAACGAAAGGCAGTAAAAGGCAGAGCCTTGGCTGACCAATTAGCAGAATTACCGGTCGAAGACCAAATGCCGGAGGTAGAATTTCCTGATGAAGACTTGTTGAGCTTGGAAAGTGAGGTCTGGGAGATGTACTGCGATGGAGCTTCAAACTACCATGGAAACGGGGTTGGAGTCGTATTCAAAACTCCTTGTGGAGAATACGTCCTAATCGCAGTCAAACTAGACTTCGACTGTACCAACAACGAAGCCGAGTATGAAGCTTGCATCAAGGGATTAGAAGCGGCCTTGGAAAAAGAAATAAAAATTCTTAGGGTTTTTGGAGATTCCAACCTGATAGTCTCTCAAGCTCTAAGGAAATGGAAAATTAAGGAAGAGCGTTTGATTCCTTACCTACACCGTTTGGACGAATTGGCTCAACAGTTTGAGGAACTATCTTTCCACTATCTGCCGCGCGCCAAAAATCAGTTTGCAGATGCCTTAGCAACTTTGGCTTCCATGGTTAATGTAGGGGGAGATCAAGTCATTCGACCTCTGACGGTTCGGCTACAGAAACAGCCAGCATATGTCATGAATCTAGTCGATGACAAGCCGTGGTTTTGGGACATACAGAATTATCTCCAGAATGAAGCCTACCCGGAGAGGTCCAACAAGACTGATCAACGGACATTGAGACAATTAGCATCTGGATATTTCCTTACTGGGGGAGTTCTGTATAAAAGGAGTTGGAATGGCCTGCACCTAAGGTGCGTTGATGAAGGAGAAGCTCAAAGCATCATAAATTCCTTACACAATGGAGAGTCTGGTCCGCACATGCACGGGATAGCCTTGGCTCGGAAAATTATGAACCTGGGTTATTACTGGTCGACCATGAATGCAGATTGCGTGAGGCACGCACGGAAGTGCCATAAGTGTCAGATTTTTGCGAAGCTACAAAGACAGCCTCCGGTTAGTCTAAATCCCATTACTTCACCATGGCCTTTCGCCACTTGGGGCATAGACATGATCGGAAAGATCCATCCAAAGGCTTCCAATGGCCATCAATTCATCCTGGTTGCTGTTGACTATTTTACTAAGTGGATTGAGGCAGCTTCTTATGCCATTTTGAATGCCAAGAAGGCAGCACAGTTCGTTCGTACCAACATCCTTTGTCGGTATGGAACACCATTTGAGATCATCACGGATAACGGATCTCACTTTCAAAGTGAATTTTCGGACCTACTGAAGCAAAAGAAGATTCAGCATCACAAGTCTTCACCCTATCGCCCACAGACAAATGGGGCCGTAGAGGCTGCAAACAAGGCTATAAAGGTCATTTTGCAGAAGACAGTTCAAAAACATAGAGCGTGGCATGAACAATTGCCAAATGCCTTGTGGGGGTACAGGACTTCAATCAGGACACCTACTGGGGCAACCCCGTATTCCTTAATATATGGCATGGAAGCAGTGTTGCCTATTGAGCTGGAAGTTCAGTCGGTGAGAGTTATCCGAGAAAGCCAGATCGGCGAAGCAGATTGGGCTGAGAACTATCATTTGCAACTCTTGGGTATGGATGAAAAGCGATTGCGAGCAATCCACCAGACTCAAGTATATCAAAGAAGAATGGCGCGACATTTTAATAAAAGGGTCAAAGACCGGAAGTTGGAAGAGGGTTGTTTGGTTCTGAAAGAAATTAGACAGCCAATCGTAGACCCACGTGGGAAGTTTCGTCCTCATTGGGCGGGACCCTATGTGTTGAAAAAGATCCTATCTGGCGGAGCCGTCATCTTGACTGATTTGGATGGTTTGGAATTCACAAGTCCATGTAATTTAGATCAGTTAAAAAGATATTTTGTGTAATTGTAATCATTGCATATTTGAACTACATTAGACCTGATTCTCTTTGGAAAAAAGGAATTATATATCGAAGATATGTAGGCAGTCCTCTTTGGACACGGTCTAAACATTAATATAAAAATTATTATTTCATAACTCTTTTCTTCTTTGCCAATAATAATAAAAAAAAGAAAAAAAAAGAAAGAAAGAAAAACCCGCTAAGTCGAAAACCCGAGAGGGCGGCTTAGGCAAAAGTCGGGGCCCGCTAAGCTGAAAACCCAAAAAGGGCAGCTTAGACAAAAATGGGTAGCTCGCTAAGTCGAAAACCCGAAAGGGCGGCTTAGGCAAAAGTTAGAGCTTTGAATAAATAAAAGTTGGAAAGTGCTTGGAAAGCTAAAAAGCAAAATGTCATTCATAATTAAAGCAAGCAGAAAAGAGAAAGTCCAATGAATAATAAAGTCTAAGTCAAAGTCTTAAATAAAAAAAAAAAAGAGCCAAGAAGGCAAAACTACATCCAAAAAAATCCAAAGCCAAAACAAAAAAAAAAAAACAATAAAAATCCATAAGCTTATAGGAGCCTAGGTGTCCCGTCTCCTCCGTGGAGCAACATCCTCTGAGTCACCCCTAGCTGTTGAACTCTGCCCACTCTCGCCTGCCCGAGGAGTCAGCACAATCTCCTCACCAGTCCCAATCTCATCATCAGCCTGAACCCATCCTTCGAGTGCACTTAGCAGTACGGTCCTCCTTGGTCTCTCAATTGGCCAGACAGTAGCAATGAACCAGGCTCGATACTCAGGAGAAGTCTGAATACTGGCAGGATTAGGCAAGGGCCTAACGATATGGTGATCTCTAACCCAAGCCCTAAGGACGGCTCGGGTAATGCCCGGGGTAATGGCTGAATCAGCAGGAAAGTCATCCGTAATCGGAACAGTCTGATCTATCCCCATCTGTCTTAAGACGCGCGAAGCACAGTACCAAGTACAATGTATAAGGCCCAAAAGGTAAACCCGGGTGTGACAAAAGCTAACCTGGATAAAACGGTTGATGTTATACCAGGAGATGAACCACAGTATCTCATTCGGACCCAACTCAATCAACCATGAAGTCCATGCATCAGTAGTGGGATGTGAGATTAAGATCCTCCGCATGCGATACTAAGAAGGGTTATAAGGAAAGGAAGTAGGAGCAGTAACCACGTGAAGGTGGTCCTTCAACCAAACCTGAGTAATGGATCCTTTCTATTACAAGGGAATGATTTAAAAAGAAAAAAAATAAGGAGAGATAATACGGAGACATACCTGGAGAATAATGGGAGAAACTGTCCAGTCATCGAACCCTAAAGCAGCCCTGTCAAGACTCCTAATAGTCTCGGCCAGCACAATGCCACCAATACAACCCATATCCTCCATTTGTAGAACCATGGGGCAAAGACACAAATCCCCAAAGCCCGGGTCCCGGTTAAATAAGAAACCAGCCAATAAACAGAAAACCAAGGCCCGCATCCTCAGCCTCATCCGGTTTGGGTCATCTGGGCAAGCGTCTGAGAATTCGTCAATCAGAGGCAGCAGAATTGCTTTTGGTCATCAACGATCATAGCTTTGGCTTGGGGTCGGCTAAACTGAAATAAGGTTTCAAATGACCTAACATACCCAATTTTTACCTCATGCCTAACCAAAGGGGCATTAGGGTCACACCCTATGATAGCACAAAACTCCTCAAAAAGAGGGCACATCTCCTCCATCATGGCCCCAAACCGGAAAACGTGGGCCTCAGGGTCCCAAAGTCTAATACAGGCCCTTAAGAAGATCCAGTCAATGACTACACCCCTAAGAGTAATAACAGGAGAAAGACCGTACCTCCCCAAATTGATCTTTTCAACTTTGGAGAGACTCCTAGTCCAGCTGTGCATGCTATGGTTGTAGAAGGGATTCATGTCCTTTTATTTATTTTATTTATTATTTATTGTTATTTAAAAAAAATAATAATAAAAGAAGAAGAAGAAGGAATGTTGGTTTTTAGAATAAAACCCTATGTTCTCTCAATTTTGGTAATCATGCATGCATTTTCTCAGTACTAATCAAGTGCAGGTACAAATAAAGTACGGTACAAAAATATAGCCAAAGTGCGGGTCTTCTGGACGCGTCCAATTTTCGCCTCCAAATTTTATGTTTCAGACAACCACCGACTCCCATAAATCTTTTTTATGGTTGCCGGTGGGGGGCAACTGTGAATACCCAAATTTTGAGGCTTAAAGAGCCAGTTTTTCCGGACTGCAAACAGTCCGGCCGGACTAAAGGCCATTTTGGAAGTTCACCAAAAGTATGCCAATATGGTACTTGAAACGTCCGGGACGTCGCGAGGATCGCGGATCTAGGCCCGGAATTTTTTTCGGAGGTCCGGAGCTCCTGGAAAAGCCTCCGGAGCGAAAAAATAGCAAGACCACCGACCACCGGCGGCCCAACCACCGGCCCCGGCGGCCCAACCACCGGCCACGGTGGCCCAGCTGCCCGAGCCCGGCGGCCCCAGCCACCCGAGTCAGCGACCCGGCCCGGCGGCCCAGCCGCCGGCCACCGGCCGCCAAAGTAGTCCGTTTTTGCCTATAAATTTGGCCCCGAGACCCTCCGTTTTCCTCACTTAGTCTGTGTTAACGGACGCTCCTTCTCCCCTACGCTCTTTGCGATTCTTTACTGCTTTCTTGCATTTTATTTTTTTAGTTTTATTGCTTTCTTATTGTGATACTTGGTCACTAAAATTAAACTAATTAAAATTCCCTTAACGAGAAGCTTAACCTGGAGTTAAGAAGCGGTCGACGATTAAATCAGGTATGTAAGTTAAACTTTGCCTATTTAATTTTAGCACTTCATGCATGCTTCTCTTCTATTCCTAATAATTCTACAACTGCATAAATGCATTCATATCATCATATAGGCAAGTAAATTGCCTCAATTAAAATATGATTAAGCTAAGTGCCCGGTTAATTAATAATCGTGGTACCAAAAGCTGAAATCCGACAATATTGGCTTAAAATACCTAGCTAATTAATAGTTGTGGTATGATTGCCTTTATTTCAAATGAATTCGGCTTAAGTCCAATTAATCAATAATTGCGACTAAGTAGCCTAAATTAATCACGTTCTTTTGGCATTAAATTGCCTACATTGCAGTTTGATTAATTACTTTTGGTAAACAAATTGCCAATAAGTAAGACCAGTCATTTTTTTTTAGCAATATAAACGCTTAAATCAAAGTTTTGGCAAAATGCCTTAAAACCAAATCAAGTTTTCGGCTTTAAAGCCTTAAATCATTCAATTTTGGCGACGATCGCCTAAATCACATCAATTTCGGCAACACCTTGCCTAAATCAACACTTTTTGCTAAAAGCTTTCAAATCAACACATTTTGGCTAAAAGCCCTTAAAATCAATTTTTTCGGCAATTAAATTGCCTAAATCACAAAATGTTTTGGCTAAAAGCCTTAATTCATTTTCTGGCAAACAAATAAGTCCAATCAACACTTTTTTAGCAAAATGCCTAAAACAATCAATTCTTCGGCACAATGCCTAAACAAAATGCACAAAGCATACACACACTCATGCATTAAGCATCCCCATTCAAAGCCCTTTAGAAGAGGCCTATCGAACTACGTTGACTTTGATCTTCCATTCAAACGGAAGTACGTAGGCACGTTTGGGATTTAACCCCGAGCGGCAAGTCGAAATCACTTGAATTTGGTTCATATCGCATCATTCCACCTTGCAAAGCATTCATTCATGGTTAGTTGATCAGCATGACATAGTCTCGGGATCCATCTCGGGTTTGCACACCATGCCTTAAACATTGGGTTAATTAATCTAGTAATTAGGTTAATTAAAATCGGAGTCACTTAGGGTTTTCCTAGTTTTCCCTAAAATAATTAAACAAGGTGGCGACTCACACATCACGTGCATTTCTTCCTTAGTCATATGCATTCATATGCCTTTGATATTTGGGGAGGGGTTCACAATCTGTTTACTCATCTTTCAAGGGTTGTCCCATGAAAGAAACGCGTATTATTATTCAATTGGCAGATAGGTCTATAGTGTATCCCGTGGGATTGCTAGAAGATGTTTTAGTTCAGGTTGGTGATTTAATTTTTCCAGCAGATTTTTATGTACTTAATATGGAGGATGATAAATCCTCGACTATAGCTGATTTGTTACTTGGTAGACCTTTTCTCCGCACTGCAAGGACAAAAATTGATGCCTATGAAGGCACATTATCTATGGAGTTCGATGGTGATAAAGTCGAATTTAATGTTTATGAGGCTATGAAGTACCCTAGTGATGTGTCTAGTATTTGTTCTATTGATGTAATTAATCCTTTAGCACAAGAAATGTTTGAATTAGATGCTGTTGATGAGCTTGATTTAGTGTTTTGCAGGAATATTAATATGGACAGCATTAAAGAGATTGAGTGTTGACACGTAATTTTATGCCCCCGCCTAACCCGGTGATGATAATGAGGATAAGGGATAAAGAATCACGATCAACCAGAAGTGTTTGAACCAAAATTTGAACCAAACCGCTCAGAGGAACCTGACCCGCGTTAGGGTTACGTCACACAGCTGTTACCTGCGTGACGGCACTCTTAGTTGCGTCACGCAACTCTAACGGGGCTGACACCTCTGGCGCACGCCCGTGCAACGGTCTATACTGTTTGTATGGATACGCGGCAACCGTACGAAAAGTAAGCTGCGTCACGTTGCTCATAGTTCCGTCACGCAGCCTCTACCTGCGTGACGCAGCTTGTTCTGTTGCCCTGCCATATAAATACATCATTTTGTGCTTGAAATGAGACTTTTTGACATTTTCTCTCATTTTGCTCTAAAGATTTTAAGGCTTTAACCTAAGTTTCCAATTAAACGGCTAGGGTTTTCTTCCCCAAGAACTCAAGTGAGTAAACTTGAGGAAGATCAAACCATTAACCATTTTAGTTTTGAAATCAAGAAAAAAATCAAAAAAAAAAAAAAGATAAAGAGAGAAAAAAAGAAAGAAAAGAAAGAAAAGAAAATGTTTGTTTGGTATAAATTTGATAACTACATTTCTGGAATCGTGGAACAACGTCTCTAAGCAAATCTCAGTGCATGCAATCCTCAAATCTGAGGGCTAGGTAACTATTCTAACTTTTATCTTTCATTTCTAGTCTTTGTTGCTTAAAAATCTCATTTTCATAAGCATTTAGTTGATTTGTTATTGGTAAAACGTAATTTTGCCCACTGTTGGACTTTTTTGAGTTGTGTTTAATCACTTTTGACAAAGAGAACACCTAAAAAGAGTAGTTTGAAAGGTAGTTGCGGACCAGAGCAGCTGCGTCACGTAGCTATTACCTGCGTGACGCGACTATTCATGTCCAAAAATCTTTGATCCAGACTGGACCACCTGCGTGACGCATCTGTTCGTGTACTCAGTTTTTTATTTCATCTTTATATTCATGCTTAATCAATATATATGAGTATTTTAACGATGTCACGAACAGTTCCATCATGTAGCTAGGAGTTCCGTCACGTGACTGTTCTTTATAGAACAGTTGCGTGACGCAACTGTTCTAGTCTCCAGGATAATAACCATAGTTTCGTCACGCAATTGTTCTTCATAGAACAGCTGCATGACGCAACTGTTCTAGTCTCCAGGAACAATAACCATAGTTCCGTCACGCGACTGTTCTTCATAGAACAGCTGCGTGATGTGACTATTCTAAAATCCAGAATACTTTTGTTTATCTTATTTTAATTCCATGTCATTAGATAGATTTTTAATTTTAATCTGGAAAATGATCATTAATGGGCAAATTGTGTTTTAATCAAACCAAATTAATTAATTTATTGTGATTATGAGATTTTAGGATTTATTATTTATTGTTTATTATTGATTATATTATTAAACCCGGTTTGTGGCCCGCCTTTAACCATAAGGCAAGAGCGGGTCTTTTAATTTTACTTGCTATATATTGTGGATGAATGGTGGATGTGATGATTAATTTATGATGAATGCAATGAATGAATATAGTTGGGACGATTAATTGATTTTCCACATAGGAACTCGGTTCGATTTATTCGGGTTGGGTTTAAATAATTGGTTTTTCTAAAATAAAATCCAATTAGAAATTGTAGGTTAAAAGAGGCCGGTTTTCCGGGCGTCGGTTTCCAACGGGCCGACGTACCCAATTCCCTTACCTAGAATCGTACTTGGTACGCTTGACCAGTTTTTTTCAAATAATTAGCCTTAAATAAAAATGGGTTAAATGAAGCCACTTTAATAAAATTAAAATTGGAAACGGTCCTATTGCCGAAATAATGGGTGGCGACTAAAAATGATTTATAAGACCGATTTATCGGCATCGCATATCCAAAAAGATTTTTTATAACCTTTTTCCAAAATAAAATAAAAAGATGTTTTCCGAGGTCCTTTTCCGGGGTTTTAAGGGATCTCCCATTTATTTTTGGGGCGCAAAAGTTTGGCGACTTCACTGGGGATTCTGCACCCATTAATCCCTAGTTATTTTTAATAAATTAAGTGGTTGCAATTAGGAATTGACTCTAAAAAGCCTACTATTTCTAAATAAAATTGGTTAGAAAAGCCGATGGAAAATTATTGATCGTCCGTATGTGTTTAAATTGCTTTCCTTTTTCTTTCTAGGATTTTTGCATTCATACCGCATTCCTTGCTTCTCACCTCATTCTACCCGTTTCACCTTTCGGTACTGGTGTTAAGTTTGACGGTGGATCTAGCCTAAACCTCGCGTTTTAGGTGCATCCATCCGAGAATTAACATTACTACCAACCGCAAGCCTAGTACCTTAAAGGTGCGTCAAAAGGAGTAGGCCCAACAAAGCCCGAATCCTGTTTGCGGAACCCAAACTTTGTTCAGCCCAATAAGACTAAAGCCAATGCACATAGTTAAAAGCCTTAGTTACTTCCCCTAAGGAAACACCCGGTTCTATCTGCTGTTGTTGTGCCGCATTCATTTCCAAGAGTTTATATCGTCAATCTCAAAACCCCCTGCTGGTTGTCGAGATTAGACCAATTCCTAGGAAACAGATGTCGGAATTTATACCAATGGAATCCGTGTGTGGGAGAAATAAGGTTGGAAGGCATGCATTTCCCAACTCCCGTTCCCCTGTAGGTTATAAACTGTACATATGTTGTGACATTCATGCACCATGTAACACTTTCCTTTTCAGCCATGCATTAATAAGAGCTAATGTTCGGTATGGACATTTGACCTCGGTCTCGAGACCGGACCTCAAATTCGTTTTGAATAATATTATGCAATCACTTATAGTGAATCAATACCCAAAAGAAAAGGGAGATATAAGGGGGTTGCGATTCCTTTGTATTTTACATTCCTCGCATTATCTGAAAATAAGTGAGAGATTACAAAATTTTGTAACAAAATAAAATGACATCCTGCTTGGGGCCATATGTTCCAAGGCAAAAAGTAAGGATACAACAAAATAAATAATAACAAAAGTAAAGTCCCGCTTAGAAATTCTTTCATTCCGAGGCAAAAGTTAGGGATTTGAGAGAAAATAGTTGATCGTAAATCCAAAAGGAACAGTCGACGATAGATAATGCCCAAAATGTTCAAATACAAAATAAGTTATTGACGTATTATTCATATCGAATTTTTGGTCCAGTCATCGAAATTAAGATCTTATTTCCATGCTGGCCTTAGCACATTAGAAATGCATTTCTCATCCTACGTGCTTTCATTTTCTCATGCATACATGCAGGATCCCCCTTTAACTCAGAAATTTTTTGTCAGAATTGATCCTTCCCGGGAAACTGCTTCGAGAGCTAGGAACCGACATCCTGATCAGCGTCTAGTCAGAACATCCCCGATCCCCGAGTTTATCCCAATCAGTTCAGTGAGCTATTTAAGTTCATCAAATTCAGAGCCTAATCCAGATCCAGTAGAAATGGCAGATGATATAGGGGATGAGCCCGGATTTTTGCAAGCTCAAATAAGGACCATTGCTCAGATTGTAGCCGCTGCTCTAGCCCAAGATAGGGCCCAAAACCAAAATACTCCCCCTTCTAGTAGCCAACCTTTGGTTGAAGAGAGGCAAATTCCAGATCCTGTGTCAGATAATCAGACCTCTGTGGGAAACACTACCCCCGTCGAGAATGATGTGCTCAAGCAACTTGTCGAGCTGAAAGAAAGATTTGACAAAATGGCTGTAGTAAAGGAAAAAGACCCGGTCACCAACTTTCATATAACCGAGTATGTTTTGCACCCAACTGGTTCTGCCTCATTTAAGACATTCAAGCATACTATATTCGAAGGAGACAATGATCCCCATTCTCACCTGTCCGAATTTCTTTGAGTCTCTCAGATGAACCGGTACAATGAGGAAGATGTTTTGCGAGCATTCCCGCAAACCTTACACAAGGATTATCGGAGGTGGTATGATGGTCTAGATGAGGAGGTTCAGAAGAATTGGATCAAACTGCAGACCGCTTTTCTCAAGCATTTCAAGACCGATGAGAGTGACGAGTTCGGTTTGCGCGATTTGGAGGGTTTAAGACAGGGGAAGGATGAAAGCTTTTCTGATTACTATAGGAGGTGGACAACAAAGCTGTATAGAGTTCAGACAAGACCAAAAGATAAAGAGTTGATCTAAATCTTCAGTAGAAGCCTGTTGCCCTTCTTCAAGGAGAGAATGTTAACCCAACCTCTCACTGATTTTGCTCTAGTTCAAAGTGCTGGTTTGAACATAGAAGAGCTGTACAAGGAGGAAAAGAAGAAGAATAGAGGGTTTGACAACTATTGGACTTCTTATGGTGACAGAAATGCCGGAAGTAGCAATCAGAACCAATCAGGGAACAGTAATACAGTAGGGACGGTTAATGAAAGAGCCGGAAGGGAGTTCACCGATTTGGGAAGACCATTGAGCACAGTGTTGAGGTCATGTATTAAAAATGGAGTACTTTTGAAGCTGCCAGTTGATCTGACTAAGCTTGTGCATGGGAGGTATATGGACCGAAACTGTGATTATCATCAGTGCAAGGGACATTCGACTGACGATTGTTTCAAATTAAGGCACGATATTCAGGATCTAATTGACAGTGGGAAAATTACCAAGCCTTCAGAGAGAAACAAACCTAGCACTAAGAACAACCCGCTTCCCCAATACCAGTACAGCTATCCATCCCATAAGTCTCAGTCGAGTGGATCAGTTAACGCGATCGAGAGTGGATTGCCAGAAGAGGTAGTATTGGCCAAGGCTGAATGGGAAGAGCGGATGTGTGCAATGTTGAATATATGGGATGACTGCAGTAGCGACGAGGAAGAGAAAATGCCCGTACAGATTGAAATCGAGAAAAGCATCACGGTGAAGGTGGGTGATGTGCCGGAAGATGAAGACGAGCAGCTCCAACTTGCAATTCAAAAGAGCTTAGCCGACCCAGAGGAACAATGGTATTACAGTAGTGAAGAGGACGTGAATGAGGTAGGCGTCCAGAGTTTAACCCGTAGTGGGCGAGTATACAATCCCGAGAGCAGTGTGCAGGCTAAGGGAATAGAGATTGCTGTTGATGGAGCAAAGAAGAAAGTGACAGAAAAGGCCAGAGAGGAGCCAAAAGAGAAAAAGAAAGAGGAGGAGGTAGTGAAAGGGCAGAGGAAGACTGTCGAGGTTGGAAAAAGCAGTCAGAACAAGGTACCCAGTGGGGTGACCACCAGTTCGGTACTGAGTCAGTTGCAAAGAACAAGAGCAGACATTTCGATATGGGACTTGCTGATAGCATCTAAGGAGCACAGAGAAGCTTTACTTGAAGCCATGACTTTTGTCAAAGTGCCGGCTCGGATTCAAAGTATTGATATGATCAACGTGCTACAGCGAACGATAGGCGAAGTTACTTTCTTTGACTCAGACCTTCCACCAGAAGGAAGAAACCACTGTAAGCCATTATACATCCAGCTTGCCGTCAATGGACGTGACACCCGAAACATGATGGTGGATAACGGATTAGCACTATGCGTATGCCCGCTGAAAATGCTATCTAAGCTTAAAATCGAAGAGTTAGAACTTGAGCCATCAAACATGGTGGTCAAAGCTTACGACAACACCATACGGAATGCAAAAGGAACTTTTAAAGCGAAGATATCCATAGGGGCCATG
Source organism: Jatropha curcas (assembly GCF_041381405.1). Classification (NCBI taxonomy): domain Eukaryota; kingdom Viridiplantae; phylum Streptophyta; class Magnoliopsida; order Malpighiales; family Euphorbiaceae; genus Jatropha; species Jatropha curcas. The sequence continues at coordinate 22,307,040 of NC_143160.1, read as the reverse complement.
GAAAGCTGGGTAGATGTGGTTGTGCTCGACATTTTAGCCAACTATGCTCTTTTGTTAGGAAGACCTTGGCTCCATCCTTTAGGTGCGGTTCCGTCCACCTTGCATAGAAAAGTAAAAATTCCATGGGGTACAGATGTGGTGACAGTCAATGCGCAAGAGGATTTGAATGTGGCAACTGTGGAAGGCTTGGAGTTGGTGGTACCATTATCAAGTTTCCAGGTGGCAGTAATTGATGCGCCCACCACCAAGAGCAAGAGTGCAATGAATAGAATGAGTCCTTTCTCAAGGAAGAAGATGAAGAAGATGAATTGGCAGTATGGCAAAGGTTTGGGTCGGGAGCTGCAAGGAATGTTTGAACCTCTCTCATCAGCATTAGGGCAGCAAGATAAGTGCGGATTGGGATTCTGAGAACAGGAAGAAGGAGAGGTATGAGATTCGGTCTCCAGTCAGAGAGTCAAATTCGAATCATATCTTTTTTATTCCACAAGCCGAAGGAGAATTTCAGAGTAGGGGAAGACCTACCCCGGCTTGGAGATATTCATGACCGATTATGAGGAGAGGCTGATCAAGTCACCCGAACCTTCCTTGGAACAGCTGGTGGATGGAACCGAGTTTATGGTGTGTATGATACAAGCAAGCACTGAATCTGAGTGGTCAAAGAAGGTATCCGAGTTTGAAGACTTTCTAGGGATTGGGGATGAAGCCTCCAAGATATTGCAAGAGCAGAAGGCTAAGGTGCAGATCCTCCAGTCAGTTTTAGCTGCTGAAGATGCGAAGGGGCAGAGAGGAAGGTATTGAAGATAAAGCTGGTGGAAGAGAAAGTGGAAGCTATCCCGGAGGAAGAAGAAGGTGCAGATGCCAATGAAGTAATCCAGGCAATAAAAAACACTTGTAATGAAAGTATTGAACAGGCAATTAATCCTGTGTTTTGTTTTTCTGATGTTTGTTTTGAGAACAATATGGATGGTTTTCCTCTTTTATTTCAATCAATGGAAGTAAACTTTGACTATTTGTTTTCTTATTTTCCTGATTGTCATGTTCATGGCATTGACTACACCACACGCATATTTGACATAAATGCATTGCATAATTTTGCATTTAACTTAAGCACCACCGAAGATCCTAAAATAATCGAAATCGGATTAGATCTTAAACCGGAGCTTAGACAGGATCTTTAAGAATGCATTAGAAGAAATTCAGAGGTATTTGCTTGGAGCTATGCGGACATGCCAGGAATCGACAGATCAATAGCAGAGCACTTCATTCCTACTGATCCGAATGTTAAGCTAGTAAAACAGCAAAGGAGAAGGGTCAGACCAGAGTGGCAGGATAAAATTAAAGCTGAAGTCCAGAAACAGTTGGATGCAGGATTCTTAGAAGTAGTTCACTATCCGGAATGGTTGGCTAATATAGTCCCGGTGCTGAAAAAAGATGGGAGGATAAGGGTTTGTGTCGACTACAGAGACCTGAATAAAGCCTCGCCTAAGGATGACTTTCCACTTCCGTACATAGATGTTTTGATCGATAGTGCTGCCGGAATGGGATGTTATTCTATCATGGACGGATTCTCCGGATACAGCCAGATACTGATGGCCTTAGTGGACAAGCACAAGACGGCCTTCACCACGGACTTTGGAACCTTTTGTTATAGAGTAATGCCATTTGGACTGAAGAACGCCGGGGCAACATACCAGAGAATGGTTACAACATTATTTCATGATATGATCCATAAAGGGTTAGAAGTATATATAGACAATATGGTGATCATGACAAAAATGCAGGAAGAACACGCGGAGATGCTGGAGAAGTTCTTCGCACGGGTCAAGCAGTATAACTTGAGACTTAATCCCAAGAAGTGCGTATTCGGAATAACAAAAGGGAAGTTGTTAGGTTTTGTCGTAGGACCTAACGGGATCGAGGTTGACCCAGATAAAATAAAAGCCATTCAGGATATGGAACCGCCAAGAACAGAACGTCAGGTGAGAAGCTTCTTAGGTAAAATTCAGTGCATCAGCAAGTTTATTTCTAGGTTATCCATCACTTGTGCTCCAATCTTCAAGCTACTCAAGAAGAATCAGCCAGTTAGGTGGAATGAAGATTGCCAGAAAGCCTTTGACCACATAAAAAAATATCTGATGAATCCACTGGTGCTTAGTTCACCTAGACCAGGAGAACCCTTGATCTTGTATTTGTCCATAGAGGATGCAGGAGTTGGAGCAATGTTGGTACAGCCGGACGCCGCTGGAGTAGAAAAGGCCATCTACTACATCAGTAAGAAACTACTGCCTATCGAAGAGAAGTACAATCTGATAGAGAAAACGTGCATGGCAGTAGTATGGTTGATAAAGAAATTGAGGCCGTACTTTGATTCTTTTAAGGTCACTTTTGTCTCCAAAATCGATCCCTTGAAGTATCTGCAGAGAATGCTTACTCTAGAGGGACGGTTGTCTAAATGGTTGATTCAGATGTCTAGTGTGGATGCGAACTTTGTAACGAAGAAAATGGTCAAAGGCCGGGCTGTAGTAGAATTCTTGGCAGAGAATCCAATTACAAGTGATGAACCTTGGGAATTGGAATTTCCAGATGAGCACCTACTATGTGTCGAAACAGGAGCTTGGAAATTGTATTTTGATGGATCAGCCAATAGAAATGGAGCCGAAGCTGGTATTGTAATAGAAACACCTAATGGCGAAGTTACCACGATGTGTAAGAGACTGTTGTTCCCGGTCACTAACAACATGGCGGAATAAGAAGCATGCATTATGGGAATGGAAGCTCTCCTTGCATCTGGCGCTAAGGAGGTTGAGGTGATAGGAGATTCTTTATTGGTTATTGAACACGCCAACGAGAGATGGAAAGTAGAAGAAGAAAGATTGAAGCCCTATGTTGAGTACTTGTTGAAGAAGGCAGCACTATTCGACAAGATCACTTTCACCCACATAGGAAGAACCTATAACAGAATTCCAGATGCCTTGGCAAACTTAGCGTTGGCTTGCCAGGATTTAAGGACAGTTTTGAAATATCATTACCGCAGCCAATATCCCATGCTATAAAGAACATTTTGCGAGCTAGGTAGAGTCAGAGGAAGAACCATGGTTTACGGATATTCTGAGGTATATAAAAGACGGTACTTTTTCTAATGATGCGATGAAAGAAGACCGTGCAGTTCTCAGAAAAATGGCTCTGAATTATGTTTTAGCCGATGGTGAACTCTATAGAAGAGCTTAGGATGGGATGTTGCTGAGATGCGTGAGTAAGCAAGAAGGAGAAGATATAATGAAGAAAGTACATGAAGGAGTTTGCGGTACTCATCTAAGTGGCATGAACCTAGCAAGAAAAATCATGAGGCAAGGATATTTCTGGATGCAGATGGAAGGTGACTGTGTTCAATATGTGCGTCGCTGCAAAGCTTGCCAATATCATGATAATAAAAGCCATTTACCTGCTGTTGAACTCCATCCAACAACTCCTTCTTGGCCTTTTTCTGCATGGGGTATAGACGTCATTGGCAAAATCTCACCCGCAGCATCGAATGGCCATCAGTATATATTGGTTGCAGTTGACTACTTCTCTAGATGGATTGAGGCTCAATCTTATAAAACCTTAACCGCCAAACATATGGCTAGATTCATTGAACAGAACATTTTCTGTCGCTATGGTGTTCCCCATCACATAGTTACAGATAATGGTTCTCACTTTCAAGCAGATGTTGGTCAATTACTTTATAGATATAAGGTTGAGCACCACCATTCTTCTCCTTATCGCCCTCAGGCTAATGGTGCAGTAGAAGCTGCGAATAAGGAGATTAAAATAATCCTGTCGAAAATGTGTGAAAGGTACAAAAGCTAGGCTGAGAAACTTCCTTTCGCGCTCTGGGGGCATCGCACTACTTTCAAATCAGTAAATGGAGCCTCTCCTTTCGAACTTGTATATGGAATGGAGGCAGTGTTACCGATAGAGCTCAAAAAGAAGTCTCTCAGGGTTTTGGTAGAAACTGGTCTGACTGAAGAGGAATGGGTCAAGAAGAGATATGAAGACCTGGCGCTCTTAGACGGAAGAAGACTGAATGCTCGATTCCAGGATCAGATGAGAAAAAGGAGGATTGCTTGTTTCTACAACAAACGGGTACATCCGAGGGCTTTAAAGAATGGAGATTTGGTGTTGATCAGGTTATTGGACCATGAAGCCCAACATCATCCTGGTGGGAAATTCAAGCCCAACTGGCATGGACCATTCAAAATTCAAAAGTTACTAGCTAAAGGAGCCGCTGAATTAGTCACCATGGAAGGGGAGCCTCTCAACCGGATTGTCAATCAAGACCAAATGAAAAGATTCTATGTCTGAAATGATGATTTCGATTAAAAAAAAATGCTAAGTTGAAAACCCGAAAGGGTGGCCTAGGCAAAAGTTAGAGCATAAATAAAAATAAAATAAAATTTTCGGGATCAACGTGTGGTGCTTAGTTTAAATTCAGAATCAATGACATGCGTTCGTGACAAATTTGTGATTGGTCGCTCAATGCCATCAACTTGACTCGAAGGAGAATAAGAAATCAAATAGTTAGAGCGAATGACCATTGTATTAAAATAAACTTTCTTTACTTTTGTATAATGTTGAAAAGAAGTAAGATTAATAAAGGATTTGTGTTTTAAAATTTTTGTTTTTGTTCTGGAATTACGGTCAAAGAGTACAAGACCTTTCCTCTCTGCTTATTTGAATGAAGGTCGACCCGCCTGGTTTGAAATGTCCTGGCTGTTGGTCTTGCCTACACGATGAACTTTTTTAAGACATTGATCAAAGGAACGAACACCACTTTCTCAGTGATTTCCCTAGAAAGATCACTATGAAACCATGAATAAACCTTAGTACTCATGTAGGTTCATGCATACATAAAGGAGTTACATTTGTTATTTTTTGTCTGATTTGTGTAGGTATTAAAGTAATCACTCCATTATTTGTTGTCTTCAAGCATAAGCCTTTGTTTTTGCATAATAATATCTTTCTTATGAGCTTCCATTTATTAACCCAAGGGCAGGAGGCCCAAATAACTAACGCAACACATAATTTCGATAGAAAAGGGTTTGTTGTTTGTTGTTGATTTATGTGTGCAGAAAGCAAGAATGAATAAAGACAGAATCATCGAGATCATTGATTAAAAAGGAAGGCAGATACATTAAATAAAAAGCTTATGGCCCGAGTACAAAGTAGCAAATAACAATTTATTCTAGTGGGGCCTATCAGCAGAGGCCAACCTTCACAAAGCATGACATCATTATGGGGTAAAGAACCAGTTGGCATATGCGGGTGTCACGGTGTCCTGCATCGTTCCTTCATCTAAATACACGGTGTTTCGATTTTGCCAATGATCAGCCAAATTGGTCAACAAATGTGGTGTTATCAGACCACTCTCGAAGTTATGAATTCTGGGCACACGCTGTATCATCCCATATTGACGGTTGATCCTGTCGGGAAAATAGGCCATGGAACGGTCTAGGTTGGCGTACAATACATAGTTGAGGTTCATGCTTCCAGTAGTGACCAGCCTGATTCTCCACCAGGGACAAGTCCATCTAATTGTCGGGTTATCCCCAAAATCGAAATGCCCTCGAGTTCGGGATCAAAAGTTGGCAGGACCATAGGTTGGAATCAAACGAGCAGGGACCGGAAGAAGTAGACTTAGCTTGTCTAGAGCCCAGGCCTGCAGCAACATTGGACAACCACGATGATGAACATTGAAGTTGGTGATGTGAAGGGCAATATCCCTTACCCAGCACATCATTTCTCCCATGATCATCAGGAAGACGGTACGATGATACAATTGCATGTCACGAACAATTGTCAAAAGTCGAAAATCTCCAATTCCGGGTTAACGGTTCTTCATGACGTACACATTCAGCAACAAGAAGCAACAAGCTTGAATCCAAGAAGGATCTCGATCCATGGATAGAACCTTGTTAAGAAAAGGCTCTAAAGGAAGACCCTGATCCGTGTTTATGCCATCAGGGAGGTAAACCGGACACAAGGCCCCAATCTCAGCCAGATCGTATCTGGGTCCTGGGGGCAGGGCTGGAGTTTCATTTTGTTCGAGATAATGGTCCATCACAGCACATAGTTCGTCATAGGTCGGAGTTATTTCAGCGTCTTCAAACCGGAAAACCATGGTGTTAGGATTGAAGTATGCAATAAGCCAAGACAAGAAGCCATGGTTAGGTTTTAGGTCTTTGAAATATTTCAACCAGGCGAGTTGGTCCATAGGGGGAATCTGCCATAAGTCATCAGAGATGGACTGGATGAGGGATGAAACTTGGTTTCTGAAAGCCATGAAAAGGATTATCTAAGGAATGAATTTGTTTTGAATGCTGGGTGTGAAGAAATCGCAAAAGGAAGCCTTCATTTATAAGGACGTAAAGGATCTGGCGAACGAACCACCGTCATTACTCGACATAATGTCATACTGTCCATAGTCGATGAGAAGCATTTATGCATGGATTGTGCTGGTTGCTGGATATTTAAGCTTGCATTAATAAAAGGGACAGTTTGTACAATAAAGAGGTTGAGTCTTTATGACCGCATTAACAACCTTGTCAGGTAAGTACTACGATGCATTTCTGTTTGGAGAATGACCTTTTATCGCATTTCGTTTTAAGTTAATTGTTTTATTCATTATTTATTTCAATTTATTCCATTTTTTATTTATTCCTAATAAATAGGTCCGTCGACTGCTAACAAGGTGTACCATGTTTATGAATAAATGGGACACCGCTATTTTGTGTTTCTTGTTATTGTGTTGGTATTTTGTTTTTGCAGGGATAAGATCTCACAATTGTAAAATATAAACATGCGTGATAATAATAATAATAATACTATAAGAAATGTAAATGATAGCATAAAATTAATAGAACTGTACGATAATCCTAAAAACTATAAAATGTCTAAAATGTTCAAAAATGTCCAAAAAATGGCTGAGGCACGAAGCAGGACTACTGCCGCTTGCGGCTCGGACCAGCAGCAGCCGGATGGGGTGGAGACAGTGGTGCATCATCAGACGAAGAGCCGTCCTCATCCTCCTCGGAAGAGTCGAGCGGGATGCCCTCAACCTCCAACTTCGTCCGAAGCCAGTCTACCTCCGCCTGGAGCTGGCTCACGGCGCTAGACTGACGAGACTGATGCCTCCGCAGCCTACTGATCTCCAGGTCCTGTAAGACAAAGATGAGTAAAGAAAGGTAAACAAATAATAAGGAAGAAGAATGAGACACAAGAAGGCTATACTTACTCGCTCATGCCGCTTAGAGTAGAGCCGACCGATGTAGGATCGGGCAAACCCGAACCGCTGGCAGATCTCCTGATATCTCTGGACTGGCACTTACGAACAAGAAAAATCCATTAAAAAGATACTCAGGTAAAGTGCTCTTAACTTTGTAAATGCGGTTTATAACTTACATGTGTAGTTTGCTCAGGGTCTAACTGCACCGGAGGAGGAGCCTGCCGAAGATCAGCAGGAATAACGATGCCAGATCCCAAGCCAAGACCAGGATCCAGCACCACCTCCATGCCCGGTGAGAACGGGACATCGCCCAGTACTACACCGGTCGGTCCAGCCGGAGCAGCCCCAACACCCGCCTCAGCCGCTGCCTCTGCCCTGTAGTGAGCCGCAGTCTTGTGCGTCTTCCGCTCCTGCGTTGAGTTACAGAAGGAAGTAAGGGTATCAGTGGTCTGAAACAGTGAAAATAATAATGAAAGTAAATAAGACTGAAGATCAGAAAAGTCACTTGGGTGTACTCGAGAATCTCGGGAAGCCGCGCCTGCATCCGAGAGGAGAAATAAGTAGGGAAATCACCGACGGACAGAAAATCGTTCGCCGAGAAGCCCCTGTACTCCACCTCCAGATCCTCTCGGGTCAAGCCCTCCAGGAGACACATGTGACGAGGAGGGGCATGAGGCACCCTCCGCTGTGCCGGGGCCACCGGAGTGTCAAAAACTCTCTCTCCGAGGAAGTACCGATCAGCCTAGTACCCTCGCATCAGCAGCCTCGACCTGGTGTGCAACTCAGCCACCTCCCGACCCGGGTAGGTCCTCTAGGCCTCGCAATCCCACGGAGTCAGGAACAGCTGCAAAAGAATAAGAAATCAGTGATTATTATGCATTAAAATAAAAGGAGAGACAGTTAAGCTAAGTGTACAGAGGTTCCGTTTATACTCACATCGGACAGCTCCTGGTCGTTAAGGAAGCTCCTCCAGTACTCCAGATCCTCGCCACTGGCATAAGTATGATGGCAATGGGCCAGGTAGCGAGGGATCCTCCTAGACTCTGCAGGAGAGTCACCGCTCGGACCCCCTGGGTAGATGCAGTACTCGTATGACCATACCTGCAACAAAGAAAGAAATGATGTTAGTTGGTTGAACAGTTAAGAATGGCAAAGAAGAAGCCGAAGAGTGAAAGAATCTTACCTCCAGAGGCCGGATGAACAACCAGTTTGACTCACCACTACCACGAGTCCAGACATCCAGACCGTGATAGAGATGAGCCAAACCTAGTGTGGCCCAGTCGAAGGACCCGACCTGGCTCAAATCCCTCAGACATGCCAGCACCGCCGGGTCTCCCTTATTCTGGGAGGTGCATAGCAGCTGGGACAATATGATGTAAAACAAGAAAGACCGAGCAATCTGGTCCCTCTCCTCCCGAGTGTATGCAGGAGCAGCAGGTCGGGCCTCCACAGGCAACTCTCTCCAAGCCTCTAAACGGGTCCTGATCCTCTTGGCCCAAAACCAAAAGACCATCTCGTAAGACACGCATCCCTGTACGGTGTACCTAGTCTGTGTGGTCACATCGAGCAGAGAGCGAACTAGCTGAGCCCCGAGAGTAGCCATCTGGTATCGAGCATCCAGTGGAGGAGCTGGACCGGTGAAGCGGAGACCGGTGATGGCAGCGTAATCGACCGGCGTCAGGGTCATCTCCCCGAACCCGAAGACGAAGGTGTTGCTGCAATCGTTCCACCGCTCCATCAATGCGTATCGCACAGCGGGCGAGAAACGGGGCTGTGTGCGGTGTAATCCTGCAGCGTAATCCCCGAAGCCTGCAGCGACGACTCGAGCTTGCATAGGCGAGTCCAGTAAATCCCAGAAGGCAGAGGCATTAGTGGCTGATCCACCCGAGCGGGCCTTGTCCAGATTAACCTGTAAGAAAATTTCCAATTTCAATAAATATAGTACTAACAATTATTCATTTTCTTCTCTGACAGGAAAAATAAAAATCCAAATTTCGGTTTGAACCGTAGCTGCGTCACGCAACTAAACAGCCACGTCACGCCTCCACACAGCTGCGTCACGCAGCTTGACCCCAGTTGCGCACCTTGAAGAACAGCTGCGTCGCGCATCTCAGCACCCGCGCCACGCCACTCCGCAGCTGCGTCACGCAACTTTTTGAAGTTTTTTGCCCTAAGAACAGATGCACCACGCAACTACACAGTTGCGCCACACATCTCGACAGTTGCGGCACGCAACTGCTCAAGGCTCTGTCTTGTTGACGAACAGTCGCGTTACGCAACTGTTCTTCCAAAGAACAGCTGCGTGACGCCACTGTCGAAGGTACGCAGTAATTCAATTTATACCTAAATTCACTATGTTTGTTTATTCTCATGCAATTTTCAGGGCAAAATCAAGTTGCCTAGAGATACCAACAAGCAAATATCAACAAATCAAGTTCTAACACAATGAAAGGGGGATAAATCCTAAGTTTAAGGCAAGCTAGGGTTTCTGACGCCTCGAAGGGTTACGTCACGCGACTGTTCACACAAGAACAGTTGTGATATGGATCAACCATCACTCAAGCATGGAGCTCAAGGGAGCAAGGAGAACAACATGGGAGATCCATTAGTGTTTCCTAGTGGGCCAATTACAAGAAGTCAAGCAAAGAGATATGGGGCAGCCACATCCTTATATGTTCAAGCCCAAATTACACAAGAACTTCATGATGTGGCATTTAACAAGTGTTGTGTGGAACTTGAAGGCACACCTAGGCTTCTTACAATGTTGGAGACATGTGCTGTTGGTGTAGCACACCCTAGCCATGCTAATATGTAAGGGATGTGGGCTTGGACGTGTCCTTATCCCTTGTTGCATGTTTTGGTCCAATTAATATGTAATATGGGCTCATAGTGTTTATTTAAGTTGTTTTGGGTTGGTTTTATGATGCATGCAATCTGCCCAATATTAAGTTGTTTGTTTTGGGCTGGAAATGACTTTATTTTGTGTTTTAGAGTTAAGCCCATGTGTTTTGGCCCTAGGGCAGCCTAGTTAGATGCTCTTCTTTAGGGTTATGTTTGTTTAAGGCATATAAATAGCCTCCTTAAGATGTAAAACGAGATTTTTGGCATAATTTGAATCAAAGGCAGAATTGCTCATGCTCTTGCTTGTTCTTCTTAATTAGAGTGATTGTGAGAATTTGCTATCCTCTAATTGCATCAAGAATTAAGGTAAACTTATCAATTCATTTGTGGCGTTTATCTTGTTCTTTGCTCGATTATTGGTGTTACCGTTTCATTATAAACGTGGGGTGCCATAGAGCGTTTTAATCTCGATTATTGGTGTTTCCGTTTCATTATAAACGTGGGGTGCCATAGAGGCGAACTTACATCTCATTCCTTTGATTTCCGATCCCGGTTCCGTGTCAAGTTGCGTCACCCAACTGTTCACGGAAGAACAGCCGCGCCACGCAACTTCTACCTGCGTGACGCGACTGTTGACGCAGGCATAAACTTAAAAAGACAGTCATATCGCTACAGCTACGGATCAAAAAGCAGTAAAATCGAGAAAATTGTGTACTTACCTCGGACTGAAAGTCGCACATCCGGCTCGTCTCGTATCTCACCGGGAACTCTGTGCCCGGCACCGGGAGAAGCTGCAGCGGCCACGTCCCGGGGGTCAGCGGGTTCTGGCTCACCGGCACTGGCTCGCCATCGAACGTCGAAATATCTGGTAGGGCCCCGAGAGTCTCCATCTCCGGAGTGTAGGCGGAAGTAGGGATTTCAGAGAGTTGAGACATCTTTTTCAGTTAAAAGTTCAGAGAATTCTTAATTGCCTAGGGTTTGTGATAAGTAAAAATGAATCGATTAAGAATGAAAGTTACTTATAGTAAGTAAGCTGGGCCCAAGCCCGTTTCTCCAAGCTCAAAGCAACGGGCCCAAGCTCATTTTTGCCAAGCCCATGGAAGGGGCTCATTCCCTATTCTCAAGCCCACAAGGCCCAATTGACCCGTTTAAAGTCTACGATAACCCGTTCAAGCAATTTGACGTCGGTATGCAGTTCGTACACTTCAAAAATTTTTTGCCTGCTCACCGCATAGGGGGCAGGAGCATCAAATTGCCCAGATTACCCTCAGGTAAGTTTTCTTTCAACCACTACATCGAGAAAGGTATAACTGGAAATTTTCAGATTTTTCACCCTAAATTTTTGCTAATATTTTTGCAAAACCAATTAACCAAATCTTGACAATAAACATTGAAAAACATGTCTAAAAAGATTATATTTTTGGTCCTAGGACGGAATGACGGACTGGGAAAAATATAACCTTTGTTTTAATGCAAATTTTTAATTTATGATTAGTGCATGGGGGCATGTGATGTCCCAACATTCTTCTAACAAAAGGCAAGGTCTGTTCCTACACAGATATTGCTCTTCTTCTTGTGAACAATTTTTCAAGATAACCGGTGATCGTTTTTCGAAGCCGATGAGTCCTACCGAATAGTGATGATGTATTGCGAACCTATTTAGGTTTTCTCTTCTCGATCAATGATGATGTATTGCGAAGTTGGTTGAGTCAATCCTTTTCTTGATTAGTGATGATGTGTTGCGAAGCTAATCAGGACAATTTCAATTACCGATCAGTGATGATGTATTGCGAAGTTGACAAGGACATTCAAATCCTTCAGGCCGATCAAATCGAGCCTCGGAGGTGTCTTCAAAGCCAATCAAACCAAGTTTTGAAGTCATTCACAAATCCAATGGAAGCCGATAAAGCCGATCAAACCGAGCTGAGGAGGTGACCAGTTATTCAGTTCAAATCCTTCAGGCCGATCAAACCGAGCCTCGGAGATGTCTTCAAAGCCAATCAAACCGAGTTTTAAAGTCATTCACAAATTCAATGGAAGTCGACAAAGGCGATCAAACCGAGCTGAGGAGGTGACCAATTATTCAGTTCCAATCCTTCAGGCCGATCAAACAGAGCCTCGGAGATGTATTCAAAGCCGATCAAACCGAGCTTTGAGGATGGCTGCCAGATAGAAGGTGCGTCAATGGACCACTTTAACATTAATTGCCTATACAATTAATGATAAAGTGGGGGGGGCAAACTGTTGACGCGTAATTTTATGCCCCCGCCTAACCCGGTGATGATAATGAGGATAAGGGATAACGAATCACGATCAACCAAAAGTGTTTGAACCAAAATTTGAACCAAACCCCTTAGAGGAACCTGACCCGCATTAGGGTTGCGTCACGCAGCTGTTACCTGCGTGACGGTACTCTTAGTTGCGTCACGCAACTCTAACGGGGCTGACACCTCTGGCGCGCGCCCGTGCAACGGTCTGCACTGTTTGTATGGATACGCAGCAACCGTACGGAAAGTAAGCTGCGTCACGCAGTTCATGGTTCCGTCACGCAGGTAGATCCGTCACGCAGCCTCTACCTGCGTGACGCAGCTTGTTCTGTTGCCCTACCATATAAATACATCATTTTGTGCTTGAAACGAGACTTTTTGACATTTTCTCTCATTTTGCTCTAAAGATTTTAAGGCTTTAACCTAAGTTTCCAATTAAACGGCTAGGGTTTTCTTCCCCAAGAACTCAAGTGAGTAAACTTAAGGAAGATGTGACACCCACCGGCCAATCCCGGAGAACCAAACGGTGGATGCCACAATCAGTGCCGGAGCACCGTCTTATATCACTTATTAACGCTAGATCACAAATTAGAAGTGGTTAAATTTTCATAAGGAAGCAAGTAATTAACATTTCGTTTTGTTTTTTTTTTTTTACAAAAATAATATTTCAGGAAATTCCTACGAAAATTTCGCAAGAGTTTCCCCTAAAAATTAACTTGCCACACAAAGAAAATATACACACTTCCAATTTTCTCCAAACCTCAAAACTCCAATTCAACACAACATACCACAAGCACTTCTAAATATCCATCAACATACGCATAATATTCGAAACACATTCTTTTCAAGGAATCTATAATCATCATACACCAAAAATGTAATAAGATGTTATTTCCTTAAATAATCATAACTCTTAATACATTATAAACTTATTACATCCAACCTTCACAACATAATATTTATATACATGCCAAAAATCACCATTTACAAAATATCCTACCCAAAATGCGATATCTACTTTGATGCTCCTCCTCTAGTCTTGAAGAACACCCTCCGCTCCTAACCTGCGCGTGATAAAAATCAACGCGCTGAGTGGAAGACTCAGTGGTGCTAAATAAATAACCAACAATTTAATTAACAAGAATAGCCAAGGTAAATCTTAAATTACTCAACTATATAAATACCGAAATCGCATTCATTTAATTCAAATACTTTTATAAATACAAACATGTCTTCATTCTTTTATAGCAACAATAAAATTTCATTTTTTGTTAAGGCTCATACTCATGCAGAATGAACATAAGCAGATTTGATCGTGGCCTATATTAGCGCCACCCCCCATCACATACTCGTGGCCTATGAAAGCACCACCATGGCCTATGAAAGCACCACCCCCATCACACAATCGTGGCCTATGAAAGCACCACCGTGGCCTATGAAAGCACCACCCCATCACACAAATAAGCGCGTCCGCCTATTTATAAGGGCTAATAACCCTAGCATATGATCATAGCTTCACAATAAGAAAATCCATCTCACCATACCACGTCTCAATCATGCATAGTAGAGCCCAAATCAAAATCATTCTTTCACAAAAGCAATAATTCTAAATCAAAACCTCTTCATTTCTTAATACTCATCAATTCAAAATTTTTACACTATAGATATATATATACTTAATATAGTATCAAAGTACATAAATCAAGAACTTTTCAGCATTTTCATAACTTGACCTTTGCAGGGTTTTTAACACATAATTTGAGTTATGGGTCTCCAAATTGAATGAAATAAGATTCATTAGAAAGCTAAGAAAAAATGATACAAATGTTCAGAAGGGACCACAGCCCAGATCACACAGTAAGATAGCAAACAAAAGCTCAGAACACAGACCAATAGATCAGACCTGATTCAGCAGAACCAAGTCCAATGTTTCTTAAATTCCTACTTCACCAAACACTCAAATGAAACCAATCTAGAACGAGAGAATTCTCAAGACATAGGGTAACAAATTTTATGAGGAACGCAGAACCTAATCTTGTCATTATAGTGGTCAAAATGGGCACTCAATTTAGTAATGCATGTGGCCCGACACAACAGAGTCAGTTTGGGTGTTTCAGCCATAAGTTGAGCTATGTATCTCCAATTTGGACACAAGAGGATGGGTTGGAAAGATAAGAAGTAAAAATATAATTGTTATGAAGAACATAAGACATTATTTTGCCATTTGAGTGGTCAAAATGGACAATCATTTCGGATAGACAGGTAAGACATGATAACAGAACCAGTTTTGGTATTTAAATCATAAGTTGAGCTACAAGTATTGGAATTAGACATAAAAATATGTTTTGGAAACCTAAGAAATAGAGCTACAACTTTCATGAAGAAGTCAGAATATGGAAAGCATAAAGGGGTCGAAAATGAGTTCCAATCCCACGGCAGAACATATCTCACATTGAAATCAGCAATATAACCAAAACATACAAAGTTCCCAAAATATATTCAAAACCCTAACCATGTAAAAAACAACTTAAACAAGTGAAAGTATTATTTCACTAACCTTATTAATAAGCTTGAATAAGCTTGGAAAGCCTTACTCCTTGGCTTTCTCTTTACCCTTTGAGGATGGTTCTCCAACCTCTTCAAAGCATGAAAAATCAACATTAAAAGCAAAACTTGACAAAAGAAATAGCTGGAGCATGATTTAATGCATCAATAACATGTCTAAACCATGAATTCTACTTAACAATTCACAAAACTCAAAAACCACAACTTACTTGCTTCAATGGTAACTTCACTTCTCTTTGCTTTTAATCACCAAACTCAACTTCTACTACTTAATTCTTAAGCATTAAGTCCTATTCTATGGTTTAATTAGGTAGTTTGGTGGTAAATTTAGAGGTAAGAAAATGAAGAAAATGAAAGAAGAAGGAAGAAGATGGAAATTGCGTGGAGAAGGAGAAGAGAAGAAAGAAAACAATGTTGTGGTGTTACTTTAAGGTGCCAAAGTCAAATTTGACTTCCAAATTTCATGCCAAATGTGTGGCTAAGATTAAGTCCTAAGTAATCTCATCCAATGGCTCTAAATATTCCTCAAATAAATCTCTTCTACTTCTTATTTAACTCCACCAATTAATTAAATTAACTCCACTAAAATAATTCCTCATTTATTTCTTAATATACCACACTAGAAATATTCTACATTTAATACATAAACTCTCCAATAATATTAATTAAATATTTTCTACCCGCCTAAATCATGTAAACATGCTCCAAAAATAGTAAATAAAATAGTAAATAGGCATCTTAATTTTTCCGGATTAAAATAATACCAAGTCCCGGACCGATGGTACTATTTACAGACCGATAAATCACTATTACCGACACTAAAAGAAAATCAGTCTGTTACAGTTCTCCCCCCCTTAAAATAAATTCGTCCTCGAATTTTCCTGGTGTATATAACTGAGGATGCTGCTGTCTCATAATATCTTCACTTTCCCATGTAGCTTCCTCGGTCTTATGGTTTCTCCAAAGGACCTTTACCAAAGGAATTCTCTTATTCCTTAGTTCCTTGATTTCCCTCACAAGTATCCTCACTGGTTCTTCCTCATAAGTTAAATCAGGTTCTATAGTCACAGATTCCACTGATATCACATGTGATGGGTCGGACCGATACCTCCTCAACATAGACACGTGGAAAACATTATGTATCCTATCCAGGTCTGGTGGTAAAACTAGTCTATAGGCTAATGGACCCACACGCTCAATGATCTCATATGGACCAATGAACCTAGGACTAAGCTTACCCTTTCTTCCAAATCTCAATATTTTTTTCCACGGAGATACCTTAAGGAAAACCTTATCACCCACTGCATACTCTATATCCCTCCTCTTCAAGTCGGCATAGGACTTCTGACGATCTGAAATAGGACTAGGAAGTGTATGACGAAGCACGCGTGGTACGTAAGCGAATACGAATCACGTGGGTTTGTACTGATTCGCTTTCGAGCTGTCGAGTGACGATTGCTCCATCTATTAAGAACTATTAAGAAAGGACGCAGGGGGCCTGTCTTATTATAAAGGGGGGTACTCTCTTCTCTGATGTGCGCTATATTATTGTGTCCTATTCCTGAAGTAGTGATCGGGATTAAGCCACGTGGCGATACCCGCGAAAAACGAAGGACTTTTATTTTTGCTTAGAGCTTCCAACGTCTGTGTCTCGAATCAAATCTAGACCTATACTCTTGCCCTCACTCAATTCTGACCAACAGAGTGGAGTCCTACATCTCCTGCCATATAGTGCTTTAAAAGGGGCCATCTGAATGCTCGACTGATAACTGTTATTGTAGGCAAATTCTACAAGTCGAATGTACTTCTCCCAACTGCCCTCAAACTCAATAGCACAAGCTCTTAACATATCCTCCAAAATTTGAATAACCCGCTCTGATTGACCATCAGTCTGAGGATGAAAAGCTGTGCTGAAATTCAGCTTAGTACCTAAGGCCTCATGTAGCTTCTTCCAAAATCTAGAAGTAAATCTCGGATCTCTATCTGAAATGATGGAAGAAGGAACCCCATGTAATCTCACTATCTCATCTATATAAAGCTCTGCATTCTGCTCCATGGTGAAGTCAGTCCTAACGGGAAGAAACTGTGCTGACTTAGTTAGTCTATCAACTATTACCCATACAGCATCTTTCTTTCTAGGTGTAGGAGTGTATCCCCCCCCCCCCCGGAGAAAAATCATTACTTTTATTTTTGGTTTTGATATTTGTTTTGGAAAAGTGGTGACAAAACCTTTGGATATACGGTGCCGATAAATCGGTCTTATAAATCATTTTTAGTCGCCACCCATTATTTCGGCAATGGGACCATTTTGATTTTTATTTTGTAAAAGTGACTCCATTTTAACCCATTTTATTCAAGGCCTCTTATTTTTGGTGAAACTGGTCAGGCGTACCAAGTACGATTCTAGGTAAGGGAATTGGGTACGTCGGCCCGTTGGAAGCCGACGCCCGGATAAACCGGCCTCTTTTAACCTACGATTTCTAATTGGATTTTATTTTAGAAAAACCAATTATTTAAACCCAACCCGAATAAATCGAACCGAGCTCCTATGTGGAAAATTAATTAACTGTCCCAATTAATTTCATCCATTGCATTCATCACAAATAAAACATATCATTCACCATCCATCTATAACACATATTAAAATAAAATAAAAGACCCGCTCTTGCCTTATGGTTAAAGGCGGGCCACAAACCGAATTTGATAATATGATAAATAATAAACAAAGAGAAATAAATCCTAAAACCTCATAATCATTAATAATTAGTCGATTTGATTTGATTAAATCTTAATTTGCCCATGTTTGATCATTTTCTGAATTGAGATTAAAGTCTACTTAATAATATGAAATTAAGATGAAATAAGGAAAGTATACTGAAATTTTAGGGCAGTTGCATCACGCATGTGTTCCATAAGGAACAGTCGCGTGACGCAGCTCCCCTTATTCATATTACTGGAAGTAGGTACAGTTGCGCCACGCAGCTGTTCTATGAAGAACAGTCGCGTGACGGAACTCTCAGCTGCGTGACGGAACTATTCGCGACTTATTGAAATTTCTAGTTTTATTGATTATTCATCCAAAATATCACATTAAATATAAAAGTATCCTGGGTATGCGAATAGCTGCGTCACGCAGGTGGTCCAGTCCGAATTAAAGACTTTTGGACATGAACAGTCGCGTCACGCAGGTAGTAGCTGCGTGACGCGGCTGCCCTGGTCCGCAACTACCATTCAAACTACTCTTTTTACGTGTTCTTTTTTATCAACAGAGGTTTAATATAATTCAGAAACACTCAGAAATGGGCAAAATGTAGTTTAATCAAAACCAAACTGACCAAAATACTAAGAAAATGAGATTTTCACAAATAAGTAACTAAAAAATGCAAAAGAATGGTTTAGATGATTACCTAACCCTCAGATTTGAGGATTGCATACGTTATGGTTGATCTAGGGATGAAACTTCACGATCCCAGAAATGTTCAATGCCCAATCTTAGCAATAAAACCTTTCTCTTTTTTTTTATCTTTTCCTCTTTTTATGTCCTTTTTATATTTTCAAGCTTTCAATCTATGTGCCTAATGGCTTGATCTTCCCCAAGGTTACTCACTGGAGTCTTTGAGGGAAACCCTAGCCGCAATCATTTTTTTTTTTAGTCTAAAATGCCTTAGTCTTTTTTTGAGAGAAATCAGAAAAGTTCAGAAGAAGTCCCGTTTTTGCTGTGTAATGCAGTATTTATATGGCTAGGGCAACAGGACAGTCGCGTCACGCAGGTATGAGCTGCGTGACGCACCCACAAACCTGCGTGACGCGACTTACTTTTCATACAGTTGTCGCGTATCCATACAAACAGTGCAGGCCGTTGCACGGGCGCGCGCCAGAGGTGTCAGCCCTGTTGGAGCTGCGTGATGCAACTAAGAGTGCCGTCACGCAGGTATTAGCTGCGTGACGCAGCCCTAATACGGGTCAGACTCCTTTGGGCGGTTTGATTCAATTTTTGATTCAGGCACTTCTGGTTTATTGTGAAACCTCATCCTTTGTCCTCATATCATCATTGGGTTAGGTGGAGGCATAAAACCACGCGTCAACAGTTTGCCCCCCCACTTTATCATTAATTGTATAAACGATTAATGTTAAAGTGGTCTATTGACGCGCCTTCTTTCAGGCAGTCCTCTCAAAGCTCGGTTTGATTGGCTTGAAAAGATGCTGAGTCAATCATCTGGTCACCTCCTAAGCTCGGTTTGATTGGCTTTGTCAGCTTCCATGTAATCTGAAGAGACATCCTCGAAGCTCGGTTTGATTGGCCCAAGAAATGTTGATTTGATAGCAAAGTCTTCGAAGCTCGGTTTGATCGGCTTGAAGAACTTTGATCTGGCCACCTGCTCAGCTCGGTTTGATCGGCTTTGTCGGCTCCAGTCGGTTTTGAAAAAGGCATCTTCGAGGCTCAGTTTGATCGGCCCGAACGACATTGATTTGATAACAAAGTCTTCAAAGCTCTGTTTGATCAGCTTGAAGGACTTTGATCTGGCCACCTACTCAGCTCGGTTTGATCGGCTTTGTCGGCTCCAGTCGGTCTAAAAAAGGTATCTTCGAGGCTCGGTTTGATCGGCTCGAGAGATATTGATTTGATAACAAAGTCTTCAAAGCTCTGTTTGATCGGCTTGAAGGACTTTGATCTGGCCACCTACTCAGCTTGGTTTGATCGGCTTTGTCGGCTCCAGTCGGTCTTGAAAAGGTATCTTCGAGGCTCGGTTTGATCGGCTCGAGAGATATTGATTTGATAACAAAGTCTTCAAAGCTCTGTTTGATCGGCTTGAAGGACTTTGATCTGGCCACCTACTCAGCTCGGTTGGATCGGCTTTGTCGGCTCCAGTCGGTCTTGAAAAGGTATCTTCGAGGCTCGGTTTGATCGGCTCGAGAGATATTGGTTTTACCCTGGTCAACTTCGCAACTCAACATCATTGACTGGGGGAAGAGGATTTCAAACAGCTTCGCAATACATCATCACTGTTTTGAAATTGTTCTGACTAGCTTCGCAATGCACCATCACTAATCAGTAGGACCTATCGGCTTCGAAAAAACCATCACCGGTTGGCCTGAAAGAAATTGTTCACAGGAAAAAGAAGAGCAATGTCCGTGTACAAACAAACCTTGCTTTCTGTTAGAAAGATATTGGAACATCACATGTTCCCATGCAAAAAGTCTCATTAAGGCAAAAGGTCATGCTTTTGCCCCCCAGTCCGGAATTCCAGCCTGGAACCAAAAGCATTCACTTTTTGTAAACGCGTTATTATTATTTTTTGTGAAAATTTTGCCAACAATTTTGGCAGGAGAGACTTAACAAAAAACGTTACTTGTATTTTCAAGTATGTCCTTTATGATACAGTGTTTAAAAAGGAGCTTACCTGAGGGTGATCTGGGCAATTTGATGCTCCTGTCTCCGGTGCGGTGAGCCGATGAAAATTGCAGTCGTATACGAGCCGTACATGGGTCGTCGTGAGCTTTTGAAATGGGCTGTGTGGGCCTGTTGGGCTCGAAGAGGGATGACGGGCCCAATGCTTCTTGTTGGGCCCAGTTGAATGGGCTTTGGCCCAGCTGGTTTTACTATAAGTAACTTCCTTCTCAATCGATTCAATTTCACTTATTCACAAACCCTAAGCAATTGGAAATTCTCTGAACCGTTCAACTGAAAAGATGTCTCAAATCTCAGAAATCCCTACTTCTGCCTATACTCTGGAGATGGAGGTTCTTGGGGCCCTGCCCGATATTCCTACATTCGACGGTGAGCCGGTGCCGGTGAGCCGAAACCTGCTAACCCCGGGGACGCGACCGCTGCAACTTCTTCCGTTGCTGGGTTTGGAGTTTCCCGTCCGGTATGAAATGAGTCAGATGCGCGACTTCCGATCCGAGGTAAGTACAAAATTTCTTCAATTTTCTATTTTTACTGCTTTTGATCCGTAACTGTAGCAATAGGACCATTTTTTTACTGTTTACGCTCGCGTCGGCAGTCGCGTCACGCAGGTAGGAGTTGCGTGGCGCGGCTGTTCTTTAGGAACAGTTGCGTGACGCAGCTATTCTTGTATGAACAGTTGCGTGACGCAACTGTTCGTGACGCTAGAAACCCTAACTGGCCTTGAACCTTAAGATCGTCGCCTTTTAGCTGCGTTTAGACCTTGATTTATTGATTTCTGATTGTTGATAACTCTGGACGGCTTGATTTTGCCCTGTAATTGCACAAAAATAATACAAACGTAATGAAACAAAGTTAAAATTAAACTGCTGCATACCTTCGACAATTGCGCCACGCAGCTATTCTTAGGAAGAACAGTTGCGTGACGCGACTGTTCGTCAATGAATGAGGGCCTCGAACAGTTGCGTGACGCGGCTAGAGAGATGCGTGGCGCGGCTTTGTGGTCGCGTGACGCATCCGTTCTTGGGGCCATGTATATTGAACAGTTGCGTGACGCGGCTGTAGAGTGGCGTGACACAAGTACTGAGATGCGCTACGCAGCTGTGCTTCTGATTGCGCAACTTGGGTAAAGCTGCGTGCCGCGACTCTGTAGACACGTGACGCGACTGGGAGCTGCGTGACGCAGCTATGGTTCCAACCAAAACCCGAGTTTTTTTGTTTCTCCTGTCATAGAAGAAAATGAACAATTATTAGTCTTACATTTATTGAAATTGAAATTTACTTACAGGTTAATCTGGGCAAGGCCCGCTCGGGTGGCTCGGCTACTGATGCTTCTGCTTTCTGGGATCTGCTGGACCCTCCTATGCGAGCTCGGGTTGTCGCTGCAGGTTTCGGGGATTATGCCGCCGGATTGCGCCGCACACAGCCTCGTTTCCCGCCCGCTATGCGATATGCATTGATGGAGCGGTGGAACGACTGCACGCACACTTTCGTGTTCGGGTTTGGAGAGATGACCCTCACTCCTGCGGATTATGCTGCTATCACCGGCTTACGCTTCACTGGTCCGGTTCCTCCACTAGACGCTCGGTACCAGACAGCTGCTATCGGAGCCCAGCTATTCCGTTCCCTCCTCGGTGTCACGACGCAGACCCGATACACCGTGCAGGGGTGTATGTCTTACGAGATGGTCTTTCGGTTCTAGGCCGAGAGGATCAGGACCCGGTTGGAGGCTTGGCGAGAGTTGCCAGAGGATGTCCGACCTGCTGCTCCTGCGTATACTCGCGAGGAGAGGGACCAGGCTGCTCGGTCCTTCTTGTTCTACATCATTTCTTCGTAGCTACTATGCACCTCCCAGAATAAGGGGGACCCTGCAATGCTGGCGTGTCTTCGGGATCTGAGCCAGGTCGGGTCCTTCGACTGGGCCACACTTAGTTTGGCTCATCTCTATCACGGTCTGGATGTCTGGACCCGTGGTACCGGTGAGTCAAACTGGCTATTTATCCGGCCTTTAGAGGTAACACACTTTCATTCTTACCTTTTCTTCTTTTCTTCTTTGATCCGTCGTTCTCAATTGCTCAACTAACTGATGTTATTTTCTGTCTTTGTTACAGGTGTGGTCTTACGAGTATTGTATTTATCCAGGCGGTCCTAGCGGTGACTCACCCATCGAGTCTAGGAGGATTCCTCGTTATCTAGCCCACTGCCATCACACTTATGCCAGTGGCGAGGATCCGGAGTACTGGCGGAGCTTCCTTAACGATCGGGAGTTGTCTGATGTGAGTACAGAAAGAATCTCTGAATCTGTAATTTGTCTCTCTTTATTCTGACACACTATTAATGCTAATTTCTTATCATTTTTGCAGCTATCTTTAGAGCCATGGGACTGCGAGGCCTGGAGGACCTATCCAGGCCGGGAGGTGGCTGAGTTGCACACCCGGTCGAGGCTGTTGATGCGCGGATACTGGGCCGACCGGTATTTCCTTGGAGAGCGGGTTTTTGACACTCCGATAGCTCCAGCACAACGGAGAGTGCCTCATGCCCCTCCTTGGCACATGTGTATGCTGGAGGGCTTGACCCGAGAGGACCTGGAGATAGAGTATAGAGGCTTCTCAGCGAACGATTTCCTGTCCGCCGGTGACTTTTCGACTTACTTTGCCTCTCGGATGCAGGCTCGACTTCCCGAGGTTCTCGAGTACATTCAGGTAACTCATCTGACCTTCGACCTCGTTTACTGTTGCTACTCCTCCTTTCTTGTTTCAACTTACTGATGGTATTACTTTCTTTGTAACTGAATGCAGGAGAGGAAGACACACAAGACCGCAGCTCACTACCGGGCTGAGGCAGCAGCTGAAGCCGGTGGCGTGGCGGCTCCGACCGGACCAGTCGGTGTGGTATTGGGCGATGTCCCATTTCCGCCGGGTATGGAGGTGGTGTTGGATCCTGGCCTTGGCTTGGGATCTGGCATCATTATTCCTATTGACCTGCAGCAGGCTCCTCCTCCAGTACAGTTGGACCCTGAGCATATCACACATGTAAGTTATAAACCGAATGTACAAAGTTAGAAGTATTTTACCTGAATATCCCTTTTAATGGATTTTTTTTATGGTTTGCAGGTGCCGGCCCAGAGATACCAGGAGATCTGCTAGCGGTTCGGCTTTGCCCGATCCTACATCGGCCGGCTCTACTCCGAGCGACATGAGCTGGTATGAATTTTACACATTTTTACCTTTTGCTTCTTATTATTTTGGTAAACTTTCTTACACATGCTTGTCTTTACAGCAGCTGGAGAACGGGAGGCTGCGGAGGCATCAGTCCCGCCAGTCCAGTGCCGTGAGCCGGCTTCAGGCGGAGGTGGAGCGGCTTCGGACGAGGGTAGAGGTTGAGGGCATCCCGCTCGACTCTTCTGATGAGGATGAGGATGGCTCTTCTTCTGACGACGGGCCACCATCGCCATCCCCTCCGACTGTCGCTGGTCCTAGCCGTAGGCAGCGGTAGTCTTATTGCATGTCTCCTTCATTTTTGGACATTTTAAACATTTTGAACATTTTTGAGTTTTCTATTCATTCATTTTTTGTGATTGTATAGTTATATAAACATTTTATGATATTATTTACATCTTTTTACAACACTTGGCTTTTATTACTTTATCATGTGTGTTTATGTTTTGTAACTGTGAATTCTTGTTCCTGTAAAAACAAAACACGAATACAACACCAAATACAAAATAGCGATGTACCATTTATTCATAAGAATGGTTCATCTCATTAGCAGTCAGTAAATCGATTTATTGTAAATGAATAAATGAAATGAAATGAATAAAGAATAAAATAATAGACTTAACATGGAACATGATCAAAAAAAATCACTTTCTAAACAGAAAGCATACTGTAGTACTTACCTGATAGGGCGGTCCACTCAGTGAATGCGGACGTAACGGCTCAACCACCCTTTCTCGGTTAATGCGATCATAAAGACTCAACTTCCTTATTGTACAGGCCGTCCTTCTTATTGATCAATGCAGGTTTGAATGCTCACCGACCCGAATGGACTATTCAGGATTATCCTTTCAACTACCTCTGACGATGACTATTAAATTGAGTGATGATGATGTTTCGCACATCGGTTTCTTCACTTTCCTATAAATATAAGTTTTGCTTCGCACCTCCTTCCCATCCAGTGTCCAAAGCACATCGATTTCTTCAGTGACTTTCTTCCATGGCCTTCAGAAGCCAAGTCTCATCTTTTGTCCAATCCATTTCTGACGACCTATGGCAAATTCCTCCTATAGATCAACTTGCCTGGTTAAGATATTTCAATGACCTAAAAC